>NW_006800364.1:495474-504034 GCF_000485575.1 Poecilia formosa
CACCTGGGAAGCAATCAACGGGGAAGACAGGACAGGGACAGGACTAAACACAGAAAACCTCAAAAATAACTACACAGAAAACACAGAACACAACATTCAGTAGTTAAGGCTGATCGGCTAAAGGTCAAGAGGGCCTGCAATGGGAGTCGGCCGCCCCAACTTTCTTTCCGGACGCGGGGAAGGGATAGGCTAGGTTGGATTGAGTTTTCCTCAGGAGGGCTGTACCTGAAATATAACAAGATAAGCCAATCTGTGCCATCGAAGAAATGTCAATGTTGATGATGGCCGCATAGGACAAAGAATTAAGGTTGATCGTAGAATCTAAGACGATCTGTGCCATTTAAGAAATGTAAATGTTGACGATGGCCGCATAGGAATTAGTGAAGATAATAGAAGGCTGAAGTTGATCGAGATCTGAGTCACAGAAGAAAGGCAAAACCTTGACTGTGGCCGCATTGGAATTTAGTTTTTGGATCCATTTAGGGTAGTTTGTGTGTGTTTGTGACTTGTGTTTGTGCGCTTGGGTGAAAAACGCTGGGAGCGATTGTGTGTGTAAAAAAACAGAGAGAGGCTTGGAATGAAGCTCTGCCGCTGAGCAGACAGTTTGTGTTTAAATGTATTCTTTTCTGTTGATTGCAGTTTGTTTTAAATGTATGGTTGGTGTTTGGGGATTGTAAATTGTCAGTTTGTATGTCTGTATGTGCTCGGTTATGTTGTGTTTTTATGTGTGCACCCATTTTGTTACTATGTTGGAGCTTCTTTCTGTGTGTCCCATGCAAAGCTTATGTTTGCTGTTTTGTTTGTCCTGATTTGGTACCATTGTCTTGCGCAGCTGTTTGTCAGTAGTCACTGTCTCTTTTCTCTCAACAGGAAGGCAGCAGAGCACATGTTGCTGTCTTAATCACTTCTGACTTTAATTGTATTTCTTTCCTACTTCAACAGATAAAACGGTTTTGGGAAGAATATCTGTGTCGTTCTGCTGTAATTTCAAATTGACATGAAGCCTGGTAATCAAAGTGGTCCAGAACCTTCCTTAGATCAAAGCGCAGATTTTAAGAATTAAGACACTTATAGAGCATACCTGAAAAGTTTTCAATAGACACGCATTCATTCTAGGCATTTTCTAATTCATATTATACTAGTATTGCAAATATGTTTGACTAACTTAGTCAAACATATTTGACAAGTGTAACCTGATTTAGACAATACCAGTGCTGCTAATATAAAACTACAAATCAAACTACTTCAGGGCATGTTAATTTTCACTAAATTGTATTCTACTTATTAAATTGCAAGTAATAAAAGTATTATGTGTTATTAGTCTGTCCTCTTCAAGTTTTAGTGTTTCTCTGTGGGACATAACTTGAGATGTGTCTTCTGCTGCCTGCTCGTTGTAGACATGGCCTGTGTGCCAGAGTTAATTTATGGCGTGGTTCCTCCCTGATAACAGTCTCTCCTGCAGCCTTTGTGAGATGGTATTCCAACTATTCCTGCACAATCCACTATTTTCACATTAACTGTATGAAGGATGAACAAAAGTACATAACAGATAAAATTGTAAACAGATGAAGTGACATCTAATGTGTTCAAATTTTAGAAATTTTGCTTAGCTGTTCACGGGTTAAAATTTAAACTTAATGAAACTTGAAAAATTGAGGTTTATAGCAGACTTGAACTTTATCATGGACTAATCAATATTTTTCTCTCTTATTATCTTACCAAAACAGAATTCCTTTTCATTTGAAACTTGGTCACCTTACAATGTCTAAAGAGGGTACAGAATTGGTAAATGAATACGAGTACGTGTTTGATTCAAAGGGTGATTATTAAACAGCCCTAGATTCAATTAATGTTCATTAAATTGGTTACAACATATTCTTGTCTCAAAGACAATTTATGATTCTAAATCTAGATAACATGGTTACCTTACTTCAAAATGGGAAATAATATGTTAGAAAAGGAGTAATCACATTTCAGCTTTGGTTTAAAACCAGATAGCATTTATTACGAGACTGTTTCATTTAGTTTGACATTTTTATTTTCTTTTCATTTTTGTTAATATTGTTGGGGTTTTTTTACTTACTTTTTAAATAGCAAACTAACTTACTAACTGAACTAACTGCTGCTTTCGAAAATCATTAACAAAGCCACACAGCTTTCAGAGTTTGTGTCCTTGGGCAAAACATTTCACCTGCCTTGCCTGCTGACGGTGGTCATAGGTGAAAAAATGAATATTGTAATATCAAATGATGTCATCATTTAACTCAGTGTTTCTCAACCCTGGTCCTCACCGCCCCCCTGCTCTGCATGTTTTAGATGTACCTCTGTTCCAGAACAGCTGATTCAACTGATTGCATGACCATCAAGCCTGTTAATCACCCAGGCTTCTGCAGTACAATTCAGGTGTGTGGCAGAAGGGAAATACCTAAAACATGCAGGACAGGGGGGCGGTGAGGACCAGGGTTGAGAAACAATATAAGTCAGACTTATATTGTTTATGTAGCATAGTCCGAGTTTTGTCAGTGGACATCAGGGTTATTACATTATTGTGAAGTAAACTATTTTACTAGTGTTATCAAATTTACAGTATTAATACTGATGTGTGTTCTGATATGTCCTCTTCAAGGCAAACGGACGTATGAAATGGATGAGCTCAATCCAGACTGAGTTCCAGCGCTGAATATGGGTCACTGCGAGGTAAACGTCACATCGGACCGACATGGGCGTCAATTAAAGAGGCGATATAGCAAAATCATCAACAAGTTACTGAGACTGTTTTCATTATTTACCCAAGTAGAGGTAAATAATGAAAACAGAGTAGCAGAGGCAACAGAAGAGGAGCAAGTTGGAGAGGCTGAGAGGAAGAAACGCCAGGAGAGGAGCTCAGCAAAGCTGCAGACTCTGAAGAGGAACATGAACCATTTGTGTTGAAATATGTTGGAAGTGGCTGTTTTCTCTCATTTAATAATTTAACGTGGTAAACATTCATGAAATGTTTGATTCAAGCACTTCAAGTTGCATGTAAACAGGTGAAGTAATGAATCACATTTTAAGTCAAAATTTGATATTTAAAATATTTCCGGTTATAAACATACATGCAATGAAAGATTATATTTTTAAATAAATATTTTATGTGATTAAAGTAAACAATTATATATAAAATCATGCTTGTTATATTTAATGTAACAAGCAAACTGTCAGGACACTGGGTTTGTTTTGCTTTTCATTTTATTTAGCTTCATGTTTTAATTCACTTTAGTTTAGCCCTTTATGATCCTTTTGATATTATTAGAGGTATTTAGTGTAATTAGAATTATATTATTGCTTTCCTTATTTTCAGTCCTTTATGGTGTTTCTAGTTAGGTTTACTCTAGTTACTTTAGGTCCTTGTTTATCTGAGTCCATGTCGAGCCTTCTTTAATGACTATAGTTTAATTCTATTTTATCCTTGTAGTTATTTCTTATTTCGGCCTCCCTGCAGTGTTTCTTGTAAGGTTTATTTCTTAATTTGATCACCCTATGGTGATCAAACTGAACCTATGTTCAGTTATTCTTAGTCTCTGTATATATATCTTTAGTAATTCTAGTTGGGTTATTTCTTTGTTTAGATCTTCTTGTTTCTCTTGCTCTGTGTTCCTTAGTTCCTATTGTTATATCAGCCTTGTTTCTATTTAGGTTCGGTTATGGTTTCCCTCATATCTTTCTCTCCTAGTTCATCAGGTTTTCTTTACTCTTAGTGTTTTTTGTATTAGAAGTATTTTTCAGTTCCCTGTTTCCTCCCGTTTCTGTTCCCAGCAGATCTCCTTAGTTTCCCTGTGCTACCTTCTCCCCAGCCCTCAGCCAGCTGCTGTGCCAAATTACTCACCCCTGCTATCACTCTTCTCATTTAGCCAGGCCATTGTTCCCATTACTACCTCCCAGTACTTAAGCTTCTCTTTTTCAGTCACAACTCGCCAGTCCGTCTTGTTATCCTGCTCACCTTGTTGCCAGTTGTTACTGTTGTTATCCCTCTTGTCTCCTGTTTCATTGTGTTTTGGATTTCTTTGTTTTCCCTTGATTTTGGATTTAGTTGGTTTATTTTGTTCATTAAAATAACATCCACATAAAGTACGTCTACTGCCTGCTGCGTTTGTGTCCACTGCCACACATCATGACACAAACCAGATGAAAGAGCCCATCTTTAAACATTTAAAGATGGGCAAGTAAATTTTATGAAACAGATCACACTTTCATAAATATTTGTTGTATTTAACATATTTCAGGTAAGTGAACATGTAATGAAATAGATCCTGTCCTAGAATTTTATGTAATTGAACATTACAGGTAACAAATGTGATGATCATCTGAGATGATACATTTTATGAACGTTTTAAAAAAATATTTTTTTAAATATAAATTTGGTTAAATAAAAAAAGGGGTCAAAATGGAATAAAAATGCCTCATCTATATAGTTTAGTAGAATAATTTCTCACGGATTTTGAGTTAATAGGTCACATGACCTGGAAGCTATTGAAGAAAAATACTAAATTTTGACTACAGAAATAGCTAAAAAATATAAAAAGTGTTAAATTGTAATAAAGATGAGTGTGCCTCATGTATACAGTCTAGTAGAACAATTTCACAGATTTTGAGTTAATGGGGCACACGATTTGTAAGCTATTTAAGAAAACATTAAATATTAAAATTATTGAATATGACAACATTTTAATAGAGGATAGTGTGCCTTGTGTAATAGCATGAATTGCCACTTTTTTGTATTTAGGCATTTATTTACAGGAGTGTTTGGGTCGGAAATTGATGGTCCCTATGTGAACCTCCGAGCGCTTGAGGAGGCATCGGTAGAGAACAGCTGGCTGAAATTAGCGTTTATAAATCGGATCAACCTTGAGCTAAACGCCCTTACTCCGCGGAGCGCAAATATCCAGTATCCAACTTGAAAACAACTTCACTGCGGTCGGTAGCACAATGAAAACACTGGTGTTCTGACTAGTTTGTTTTGGTCTGTGGACCCCGAAGATGGCGCCGAGCGACTGCGCGAGACACGCTGTGACGTCGGCTCCAAAGCTCTATAGGGACTTCTCTGTGACTTTGCTCTTTTTACAATTACACAACAAAAACAATATATTTGTTGCTGACAGAAATTCAAACAATCTTTATAAAATGATAATAAAAACAGCCTCCTGTCTGGACTGCAGCCAGTCCAAGCAGTTTTACCTTGGCTTGCATTTAAATTAAAGATATCTGTTGCCATGTCCTTCCTAACTTCCCCTCACCTAAGTGACTATGTATGCAGTATGTAACTTTTATAAAACATATTTTTTTACAGCCCTGGGACAGACTGGCGACCTGTCCAGGGTATACCCCGCCTCTCGCCCGGAACGTTAGCTGGAGATAGGCTCCAGCACCCCTCCGGACTCCACTAAGGGGTGTACATAAAATAGATGGATGGATGGATGGATTTTTTTTTTTACATAATTGTTAAAACTGTCTTGTGTTGTGACTGAGATGAGAGATATTTTGTGAAAAAACTTATTTCCTCTGCCTTCTCCCAATGCTATCTAGAAACAACAGCCCTGGGACAGACTGGCAGGAGGAGGATTTCAGCGCTGTTAATCACAATCTCATGTGGCTGATTATCCTACCTCCCCCTTTCTCTGTGCTATGCTGCAACTAGCATAGCCTGTTGTGAATGCTCAGTTTCATTGGCATAGCCACCAATGACAGCAGATAAATAGTTTTCCTGTAACAATAAGTTGTTTCTCCACCATTAGCACATTTACTAGTGAGTGAATGAGGTTGATTGGCAGCACTAAGACCCCCCTCCTGGTTGTTTTTGTTCGGGACATTGCATTACTTTAGCGAGCAGTAGTAGCTCAGGGAGGAGGTGGAGGAGATTGTTTTCACAGATTATCTGTCTCATAGCAAACTATCACAACATGACAGCTTTAACAAATATGGAGAAAATATATATTTTTATTAAAGTTACATACTGCAGTTGAATAAAATGCAACTACATAGCATTTTTGATAAGTCTGGATTGTTTTATGTATATTTTGCACGTTGTCTGTGACTGTTGCAAGTGGGGAGAGACATTTCAGTAAGCTAAAACTAATAATAAAAAAATTAAGCAACCTATTTGCTGTATTGTATATGAACTGTTGCATGTGCAATTTACGTGCAATTTACGTGCAATAAATATTGTGCTGGACCAAAGAAAGCAAGGCAGTCGGAAGCCTTTAAAATTGTGACGCTTTATATGGGTCAGATAGACTCAAGAAACTGTAACAGCAGGTGTGAAGGGGTGGGGGGCAATTTAATTTTTTGTCTTGGGGCCCAAGATTCCTTGCGGCACCCCATAAAGATAGTACCCTGTTGCTCAAGATGGTTCCTGATCTCGAGTGAGAGTGCACTACCTATGAGGAAGCAATATGGGCTGGAACCAATCGTGGTGGGCCTCGAGAGTGAAAATTCTCAAACCTGGTTGTTTGCCATGCACCTTGTTTAAAACAAGGAAGATGCTGGTCAGGTGGTCTACAGTCTGGACTGCACTGAATTTCACAGTTTTAGCTGACATCTGCAAGAAGGACAAAGTATTTTCTGTAGTGTTTTGACTGCTGCCATCACCTGTTACATGAAGCTCCGTTATGTAATTCTTTCATACATGTTTAAAAGGTCCTTTAATCTCATCTGGTATCCATTCTGTTTGCAGAGACGCTTGGTCTCATGGTGCTGCCTTTTCCACAAAGCTCCTCCTCGGAGCTGTAGTCTACAAGCCAAGCTTCTGCCTCATAGAGCGTCCCGCCCCCTTTCAACTCCTTCAGACTAGCAGCAGCAGCAATTAGTATAAACACCTGATAGAACTCTGCATCTGCTGAGCTCATTATAGGAGGTACTTCTCAGTAAAGCAGACCTGGTTCCAGAGGAATTTAGCTCAAAGGGCAATGGCTTATTTTGAGAGGTCACAGTAAACTGGTTTTTAATTTAAATGCATATGTAACCTTTCAAATAACATAACCATACTTAAAAACAATGATGTAAACAGTTACATGTAGAAAATGCAAATTATGCTGATTCAAACATTATCTCATGCATTACAGAAACTGAAGAATCTGTTTCAAGTTTTTGAAGTCTATTTTTTCTAAAGCAATTTCAATCTAGTCAAGTGAGAGTCATAGTATCGCACTGCGATACTCTCTAGTCTAGTATCGCACTGCACCACTATGGACACTCTTTTTTTTATTGCCTGTGTTCATCCTCACTGACTTTATTCAGCCTAGGATTTGCGTCTCACGTATCTATCTTTACGAGAGGTTTTGCTTCTATGGACGGTGGAGAATCGGGTCGAGGATGTTTTAAAAATATCTGGGTTGACAGCAGCTCACTGCGGCTGCGTACTGTCTGTCTCTAGGCAATCGTGACAACAGCGTCGGTCCGTAGAGAAGGACCTTGCTGCAGCAAGGGGCGGAAAGGGGACGAACCACTGTCAGTCTCATACCTTATTTGGAAATGGGACCATTGCAATCCGGAAGTGAAGGGGGCGCTATTTCCTATACTTCCGTTTTTATTTTCTTTTGGAATCTGTGATATATTTTCACCTTTAGGAAGGAGTTTCACTCTCAGAATGTATTTGAACTTCTTTCTTTTATTTACTTCACGGCAGCTCACAGTTTTTTAGCAAAATCTGAAGTTTTTGGTGCCCGCATCATTTCGGGCCTGCTACTGCCTCTAGTGGCGTGGGGGTGGTAACACAACCAATATAATTACATTACTAAATCAGAATACCACAAAGTTTTATTATTTACTATTAATTTGGGCATTACTGGCACCGTAAAAGATAAATTCCCTCACAAAAGAATATACCTTTTCATTTTCTTAAGGAAGTAGAGCTAATTAAATGAGATGAACAAGAACTGAAAGTGATTCCAGTTTCACTTGATGGCCAACCTGTTGAAACTGTGGCAAATTTTAATACCTCGAGTCATTCTTGGACAGTCAGCTCAACTTTGCTGAAAACACTGACTATATCTTTAAGAACTGTTCTCAGAGACTCTACCTTTTAAGAAGACCTTAGGGTTACCCAACTTGAGGTTGTGTACAATCTCTAGTTAGGTAGAGGTTGTTGAGTTAAAATGTTAAAACTTAACATTTTAACTTGAGTTTTAACTCATCTTAAGTTAAAACAACATTTTAACTCAAGTTTTAACTTTTCATCTCCTCAGTTGGTTTGGTCACATGAGCTGCAAACTAACAGAATGTTTTAAGAATACTTTGAATGGTAGGTATAGCAGCAGGTAAATAGTGAAGAAACCAAAAACAACTCTGTCTCAACTGTTTGCTGAAAGAACATGGAAGATGGCAGGAATACTTTAGCAGGGAGCATCCATCCTCATTTTTCATCAGTTTGAACCTCTGAGCTCATGAAGGTGTTACTCTATTTTCCTCTGGCAACTAAGAACATGTATTAGACGTCATTTATTGAGAGTGCAATAATTATTCTTAACCAAACTAAATAAAATTTACTTATAGCGTGCTAAGTATTTTGCTCATTTCACAAATTGTT
>NW_006800364.1:515958-537996 GCF_000485575.1 Poecilia formosa
AAAAAAATCACACATTTCAAAAGAAAATAAAAATGGTAGACCGCTGTTAATATAGGAAATAGTGCCCCCTTCATTTCTGGAGTGCAATGGCCCCATTTCCAAAAATGGCATTGGTTTGCCATGTGGTCTGTCCCAGCCCCAAACTGTTTGCAGCAGCGAGGTCCTTCTCGCCATTGTGGGATCTACTCTTTAGAGTCTGGCGCTTTCAGTTTATTTCCTGATACTTATCCTCAGCTTCCTGTTGATGCTGACTATTAATCTGTGGGATTAATAGGATTTACCCTGCAGTGCTGAGGAAGTGCAGAAACTAATAGCTGCTCTCTCTGCTTGCTCAGGACAGACAGGCTGCAGAGCGCTGTTGCAATAAAAGTCTCCAACAACACAACCGTAATTGCTGTTTATAAAAAAGTCACTAGATGAGTCTGGAAAATCGATAAATACAGCAACAAAGTGGAAAATACCTGCTGTGTCTCTTGACTCTGCCCACTTTTACTGGAATTTTTCAAAATTTGCCTTTCAGAGGTGTTAAAGTTAAAATCCTACTTTTGTACAGCCAAAGCTGCCTGATCTCCTGTTAGTGTACATTTTTTATGTGTGGAGGGTTTAACAATGACACTTGACAAAATTTAAGTTTGCTACTGGTTTTCACAACTGTTGACCATGTATTTATGTTTGTTTTTTTATTTATTTATATTTTCATGATGTAAAAGCACTTTGAACTGCCGTGCTATACAAATAGCACATTTCTATTGACTGACTGATTGATTTTACTTTATCTGCTGCCATGCTCATAATTGATATTATCCAGTATTTTCTACTCAGACACAAATGTAAACAGCATGTACAAAAGGGTACAATCCAAGAAAATTTGTTTGTTTGAACAGTGATCCGGTATTTGATTGCATTTTGCCTGGAAATGTTTTTAAAGACAAAGATTCAAAATACATCAGAAATGAAAAGAGGGGAGGTGACTGAAGTGCTAGAAGGGGAGCAGACTCTTCTAAGCCTGTCATCTGAATGCATACACCATTCCCTCAATTGATCTGATGCTTGAGAGGGGTACCAAAATGTTTGGCTTATTTTAGCCTATTAAGCTCTGAGAGAGACAATTGTGGATGTGTTATTGACCGTCTCGTTGATCAAAGTGCTTAATGTGGGTCTGCTTGGAGAAGAATCAATTGCAGACTCTGTGATTGGATTAGTCAAGTGATCAATGCCAGTCGCTGATACATCAACAAGGTAATTATAGGGGTGTGGAAGAGACATAATAATTATTTTGTATTACAGGCTCAGAAATAAAGCACATACAATCATATAACCCCAGTCACCTGAGTACTGTATTCTCATACAAAGCACTGTCCTCTTCTGCTTCTATGGAGAAGATGTTAATCATGTTACCAATGACAACACTTCACACCCCTGCAATAAAGAAGCAGGGTCCAGATTATTAAATTTCCCAGCTGCTCACAGTAATTATTCTCAACCATAAACAGTGATTACTTCATATGCCTGGGAGTCTTCACTGCGTACACACACAAATCAGGTTTTACAACACTGTCACTTCTTACATTCCACATCTGATACTGAGTTTTAATTGCAGGAGATGTGGGACAGAAACCAGAGAAATAAATGTGTTTTCAATTAATCATAACTAAGATGATGTAAATGTGCTCACAATGAGATGAATCATAAAGAAAAGTTTAAAAATGTATTTTACTTGCTCACTGCATTCACACGCATAAGAACAAAACAAGTAAATGGGTGATATTCATTTTCCATCATCCATCTTAAGGCTGGATTTCAGTTTAACTCGGCTTAATGCATTTTAAATCTCTTGTCACTTCAACCTAGATCTGTTTATACCCTCTTCTCACCTTATTGATTTGCTGTACAGTGGTGGGAAGTGTGTGCGCACTTCCTAATTTCCTGTTTCTTTTTGCATGTTTGTCACACGCCAGTGTTTCAGAACATCAAACCAATTTAAATATGTATCAAAGACGACACAAAATGCACTTTTAAAATTAATGTGTTTAAGGGAGAAAAAAACAACCTCCTGAGTGAAAAAGTGATTGGCTCTTAAGCCATTGTTTAAGAGCCATTGTTATTTACAACATTGTTTGTAATGTTATTCTGTGTAAATGACATGTGGTTGGTCCAAATGCACTGCTCTATCATTGTGGGCACGTCACCCACTTTTTCGGCTAGTAGTAGCGCTGGTGCATGGCAGACTGCCCCACGGTAGCTTGCCTCCATCGTTATGTGAATGAGTGAATGACTGAATGTAGTGTGAAGTTCTGGACTTGATAAACTGCTGCACAAATTCATGCAGCCATTTAGTGATGGAGTGAGTGGTAGATTTAACTAATTAAGTGCACACTCAGTGAAGGTGGATGCTTTTTTTCCTCTGAGCCCTGTCTGCTCTGTTTTTGTGCTATCTTTTGCTGTATGTTTTTTGGAGCCTTTTTCTGCACATCTTCCAAATAGTCATGATCCCTGCTTTTGTGTATTTATATTAAGGTTTTTCTGTGTTCAGTTTCTGTCCTGTGAGTCTCTGTTGTTTCTGCGTCTTCCCTGTTGTTTGATCCCATGACAGGTGTGTCTCATTCCTTGATTACCCTCCAAGTGTATTTAGTCCCACCTTTGTCTCTTGTCGGGTCCTTGTCGTTTGTTGTACGTCTTCCGCCTAGCTCTACTGTATGAAGTCCTGGTTACCCTTTGCTCCCACATTCAGTCACTAAGTTGTCAGTTGCTACCGGTTATTAGCTGTGTGCTATATTTCCTGCCGTGCTGCCTGACTGGAGTGTTTAGAGCAACATTCATCATTAAATTAATCATCATCACCATAACCTGGGTCTCAGCGTTTATCCTCACCACCTCACAATCACCGCTTTATGACAGAAGGACCCGACCACCACCAAGGAGAGGAATGCTTTTACCATCATGGACCCAGTAACCACCCCAGCAGCTCCGCCAGTTCCAGCTTCCGCTCCAGCTGCCACACCCCGTCCGTTCCCAGCCACCACTGTCTGCCTGTCTCCAGTCGCCACAGTCCCCATGGTGATGGGGTTTCAGGTGGCCAGACTAGCCCCGGAAGAGGCGGCACGGCTAGTGGCGTGGCCCGCTCCTGCGTTTCAGCCCCCAGAGCTTCCCGAGCCCGCTGCTGACGAGCAGCTGCCTCCAGAGCTACCCAAGCCCGCCCCAAGTGCTCTGTCAAAGCGTCCGGCCGGCCAGCCCCTCTGCCGGTCTTCCAGAGCCTCCGGCCGGCCCCACGGGCCCGAGCGCCTCCTGTGCTGATGGCGGAGACCCACCAGCTTCCTGGTGGGTCTGGCGGTCGCAGGCGCTTCCTGCGCCTGCGACGTCCGCCGGACCAGCCTTCCGTCGCCTCTCCGCCCACTCTGTTGGGTTGTTTTTTGTTTGTTGGGACTGTTTGTTTTTTGTGGGTGTCTGGGAGCCACCCTTGGGGGGTCGGGGGGGGTATTGTTATGATCCCTGTTTTTGCGTATTAAAGTTTTTCTGTGTTCAGTTTCTTTCCTGTGAGTCTCTGTTTCTGTGTCTTCCCTGTTGATTGATCCCAGGTGTGTCTCATTCCTTTATTACCCTCCCAGTGTATTTAGTCCCACCTGTTGTCTTTGTCTCTTGTCGGGTCCTTGTCGTTTGTTGTACGTCTTCCGCCTAGCTCTCCAGTCGTACTGTATGAAGTCCTGGTTACCCTTTGCTCCCACATTCAGTCACTAAGTTGTCAGTTGCTACCGGTTATTAGCTGTGTGCTATTGTTCCTGCCGTGCTGCCTGACTGGACTATTTAGAGCAACATTCATCATCACCATAACCTGGGTCTCAGCGTTTATCCTCACCACTTCACAATCACCGCTTTATGACACCAAATCTACAAATTTTGGATCTGGTCAACCGGTCTCTCAATGCAACTGATCAAATTTTCTTGACAAGAAGACTGGGCAAAGGGGAGCCTCTTGTCCTGTGGATACTTGGCGGGATAAACCGCCGAGTATGTCCCCACATACTGTTATGTTATTCATAACAGGATTTATGCTGTTTGGAGCTTGCATATTCCTGGCATATTGACAAATTTGTGACTGGTTGAGCCTAACTAGCAAACACTCAGACTGTTTTGGTGTGGGACAGAGAGGCAAGTTGGATGCGAGTCTTGCTAAGACTCACAGGACAGTTGAGGATTCTAATACTCACTAACGGGATGGAATCGATCTTGTAGAAGTTGCTAGCTTTGGTTCAGTGGAACAGCCACACTAATTTGGATAATTGGGATGAACTGAGACTTGTGGTAAGATTGAAATTTAAAATCTACCTGACTGAACTGGCTTTCCTGTGTCAGCCTTGGAAGGGCTGCATATGTCCTTGAAGATATCTAAACAAAATGCTTCAGTCCATTTAACTGTGGAGCATTTTGTTTAGAAATGCTCCTTAGTTATCTAAGGACATGTTCTTAGATAACTAAGAACATGTCCTTAGTTATCATGTTCTTAGATAACTAAATCATACCGGACTATTTGCCGGGAGACATATAAATGCAATACACAAACACAGCAAGCACATATATTCCTTGATGTCGCCGCCTTCCACCCATATCTTTGTTTTGTCTGAATGTTGCTTTGTGCATACCCTAATGTGTCCTTTCCTCTTTTTATTTCATTACTTGTTAGAAACTGTGGAGTACTCACTATTAACCCAGAAAAGGAATTAGAACAAACTTAGAACCAATACTATACTTTTCAGATTATTCTAGTTTATTAGTAATTTTAGAAACTGTAATAAATAATAAGACCAAAATTTCTAATTTTGGTCTTATTATTTAGACCAATATTGTTGAGTTGAATTTAGATTATTTTTTAGATTGTTATGCAGAGAGACTCCTATTATCGCAACCCAGAAAAGGAATTAGAACGATCTTAGAATCTAGAAAAAATTATTCCAGAACAGGAATAGTTTTTTATTGTTACTTAGAAACTGGAATACTCATTACTTTTACAAATTTAGAAAGTCCAGAGAATACTTACTTTTGAGCATAAGAAAGTTAGTAGAGCAAAGTTATCTAGCAATCATGCTAGATAAGTATCTAGCAACCCAGAACAGGGATTAGAACAAACTTAGAATCCAGCAATTCTGAATAAGAATGAAGTACTTGTACTTATTTAGCAACCCACATCATGAGTAGATACTCATGATGTGGGTTGCTAAATAAGTACTTACGTACTTGTAAGTACTCACTATTAACCCTGAAAAGGAATTAGAACAAACTTAGAACCAATACTATACAGATTTCAGATTACGCACTTACTTACGTTTATATAATTTAGATCAACATGATTAGGTTCTTTTTCTTCTTTTCCTCTTTCTTTTGGTTTATTTTGTGTAAAGTATGTTGAATTTCCTTGTTGCAAATATGCAATATAAATACAATTGTCTTGCCTTGCAATTACAGTATGAACTACAGTATGAACTGATGAGTGTCTAAATATGGTATAACTGACAAGAAATTAATAAATTTTGAATCATCCCAGTAAGACAGTAAGCTAGAGCTACAGATATGCTGTAGTTTGCCAACCACAATAACAAAGTGACCATTGGCTTTGTGATATTGTTTCAGAGGAATAAATTATACTGATTTACTGCTTAAAATGTCAGTCTTTTTAATAAATCTTGTTTCCTAGAACCTTTCCCTAGAAGGTTGAATGATATACCTGTCCAGCCCAACCTCTCTTTAAAGTGATACACTCACTTTAGTATTTTAAGTGAATTCCTCAGATCCTTGTATTCACAAGGATCTGAGTGTATCACTTTAAAGAGAGGCCTTCCTTGTTTCAGTAAGGAAGGCTACATCAGTGAGTGGATGATGGGATGATTTTTAGACCTTTCACATTAGCAAACTAATATTACTAGGAACTGTAAATAATATTTACAGAGCCATGCATGCTCCTTTGAATTTTGAAAACTTGAATGCAGCTGAATCTCAACATAAAAAATTATTTACATCATAAAATAGAAGGGTTTGCATGTTAATGTTGAGAAAAAAAATTAGATAAGGATAAAATCATCACCTTATAATAACTGTTCATTCTTTTGGATACAGCAAGCTGGAGAGTAGGAGATTTTCAAGGCTTTAGAAGCACCAAACATTGCTGGGTTTAAAAGCCTGCGCTGCTGTCAACTATTTGAAGGCCCAGCGGAGCTTTGAAGAGTTGCCTCTTTGTCCAGCGGATGGGGAAGGGAGCTTAGAGCTGCTTGGTATTCCCACTGAGGCTTTCTGTCTTTGGCTGCCATATGGGAGAGAGAAAACAGCCGTATAAGTACTTAAGTAAAGTTTATATTTACACATGAATCCTCTCAGCTTTGCCTTAATTCAGTGGAAAAACAATATCCAGGCTGAAGCAAGGCTACCAGTATTAAGCACTTATGCAAAGTTCATATTAGCAATGGAAATTTCAACCTTGGCAGGACTGTGTAGGAGACAGTGCGTAGTGCCTCTGCAGCTGCTTAAACTCATTTCTCTAAATTTTGAGTATGGTGTAGTGTGAACAGTGTAGTGAAAGGTGTGAAAACAAAAACACTGAAACTAATTAGTGTTTCACTTCATCCAAAGCATTTATTGCTTTTCTTTTCTCAGCCGTTCCTGTAGAAAGTCAGCAGAACAAGTCATAATCATAATGTTTTGCTTAACATTTCTGATTGCATCTTTAAATCTTTATTAAAATTGAAGATTTATGGTACTGATGAAGATTAATATGCTTTGTAATCCAACATAAAGAATCATATAAATTTAATATATGTAACTGCCTTTGATCTTTCCCATAATCAGTTTTATCCCTAAACAGCTTTGGCCCCATTGTTAGAGAGAAGAATGACTAAAGAATTATAAACTGTTGTCGAGAGGGAATATGTTGTTGAAGAATTAAGACTAATCCAGTTTTAAGTACAGGTCTCACCACTGAATACAGCCATTATGTCTAAGTGACAAAATCCAGAAAACAAAGAAAACAAGCCGTGTTGCTTTATTTACAGTACTAACATCATACAGCACTGGGTGGTGTCTTTATGCCTACTCTACTCTACTTGCTGGTTCATTCCAGCCGAGATCTTTGACTAGCTAGTTAAAAATCTTTGACTAGCTAGTTAAAGATAGTCGACTTAAAGATAGCCAAAGATCTCATGAATAGACCATCCCATTGATAGTCTTTTGATGAAATAGACTATAGATACTATACTATCAATAGCAGTGATGTGCCACCGCACCGCACCGCACCGCACCGCACCGCACCGCACCGCACCGCAGTTCATAGCTAGAGAGACACCGACTTAATTATTTACAAATCTAGACCCCCTGTATGTTATTGTTTACATAAGGAAATTTTGCGCATGTGTACAATGCTGGAGGGCAAAAAGACTATTCTTTAACATAGACATAAATACGTAGACCCCTCAAGGAGCGGGCCGGCCTGTTGGTGCGATACGTAACAGCGTCCGCCATATTGAATGTGGAATATGAGCCAGTAAGGTAATACAAGTGAATGGACCGAACTTTATAAAGTGCCGTTTTACAAAGTATTTTAAGTGAATTCCTGTCATTGACACATTTTCTCACACACATTAATATTTTTGGCAATCAAAGAAATGACTAAAGAGAGTTTCTAACTTTTGATGTGATTTAATTGTTTTGGGTGTTTCTGAATAAAGAACACAATGTTTTTGTTTGATTGAAACCATTCTGATAATTTTTATATTGAAATTGATAAACAGACACACATTTACAGTGTTTTATTAAAGAATATAATTCCATAATTAAATATTTTTATGATAGGATGTATTCAGTTGAGGAAACAGGCAATTTATTGTAACAGATAAAGTAAACTCAAGTGAAAGGAGGCCTTAAAAAGGGAGAGAATAGAAAGACTGCTTAAATATAATGCTTAAGTCAAGATAATGGTGTTTAATTTATGGACAAAAGAAACATAATTAGAAATTGTTTATTTCAGTGAAGATGGGATCCCTGATTGCTCCAGCCCAAATCTCAACCCCTGCAGCAGCCCAAATAGAAAGGTCGGTACTTCTTGCCTTACATTTGAAAAAGGACCCCAAAAATCCCCTCACCATAGCAAATGAGGCGCGTGACTCATCAGACCAAATGCAGGGTTACTTGGTAATGATCTGGCAAATGGTTTTGAACTTTTAATTATCTACCTCTCAGCTGGGTCTACCAAGAGGGAGAGGGAGGGGCTAGTGACAACAAAGAGACTAAAAGGAAGGTAAGAAAAATAAATAAAAGACAAGACAGACTTCACACAATGTAAGGAAAAGAAACAATAACATGAGTTACTCAATTAAAAAATGGTTCTTGTCACATGATTTGCAGAAAGCCCATCACTGAAAATCTTAAAATTATCTCAATGTCTCAAAATGTGTTCAAACATTTTATTATAATGAGCTAATCACCAGCTTTCATGTGTCAAATCACTGAAGGCAACAAACATTCAAAATCAGGAAATACAAACAAGCAAAGTTTATCTTGGAATATTACTACCATCTGCAGACGGCAGCAAGGGAAGTCACATGAACATAACTGAGTGGTCCTTCACAACAACCTGACGGCAACAAGATTCCTTCATCCTCCCGAAGCTGGCTGAACAAGCTATATGATCATGAGGTGTTTGTCAAACACCTCATTTTTAATAAAGAATGGCTTTTAATTATGTAAATTTGATTAATCAATCAATGAAATTTACATAATAAAAACACAAAGTCATGCAACATAGACTCAACTATCGAAATATTACATTTAGTCAAGTGTCACCTTTATTTAAATCATAATCTTGATTGATTATGCTTCAAGGGGTTTTTAGAGTACAAAACTCACCTGTTTTGCTGTTTTCTGGAAGTTTGTTTGTGCATAGAAGCTGAATGCTGCTTTTCCTCTTTTGGTTCCGGTTCTGGGGATGCAGAGCAGACCAGAACCAGAAGACCTGAGAGGTCTGGAAGATTGATACAACAGCAGCAGATCTTTAATGTACGGTGCTAAACCATATGACTTATAAACTAATAGTATTTTAAAGTTTATTCTCTGAGCTACAGGGAGCCAACGTATTGACTTTAGAACTGCGATGATGTGCTCTATCTTCCTAGTTTTAGTGAGAACACAAGCAGTAGTGTTCTGTATCAGCTGCAGCTAGAGGATTAATTTGTTAGGCAAACACTGTTGTAGTAATCGATGCGACTGAAGGTAAACGCATGGATAAGTTTCTCTAGATGTTGCTGCGACAGTAGTCCTCCAATGAGGAATCAGGATAGAATTACACAAGAGGAGCTAGTGTTGAGAAAATAAATTTAAAATAAGCTAGTTTTAAAATTTAACATGTCTTGATTCAAATGGCCTAAATTGTGGTTTTAAATCAGTAACTTATTCTGGCTCTTTGACCTTTATTTTACTTGTAGTTACAGCAGATGGTTTGCTAGGATCGTTTGAACTGCCTTTTGTCTGTGGGAAAACAATACAGTGGAAGTTGTAGCTTTTNCACCTTTATTTAAATCATAATCTTGATTGATTATGCTTCAAAGGGTTTTTAGAGTACAAAACTCACCTGTCTTGCTGTTTTCTGGAAGTTTGTTTGTGCATAGAAGCTGAATGCTGCTTTTCCTCTTTTGGTTCCGGTTCTGGGGATGCAGAGCAGACCAGAACCAGAAGACCTGAGAGGTCTGGAAGGTTGATACAACAGCAGCAGATCTTTAATGTACGGTGCTAAACCATATGACTTATAAACTAATAGTATTTTAAAGTTTATTCTCTGAGCTACAGGGAGCCAACGTATTGACTTTAGAACTGCGATGATGTGCTCTATCTTCCTAGTTTTAGTGAGAACACAAGCAGTAGTGTTCTGTATCAGCTGCAGCTAGAGGATTAATTTGTTAGGCAGACACTGTTGCAGTAATCGATGCGACTGAAGGTAAACGCATGGATAAGTTTCTCTAGATCTTGCTGTGACATTAGTCCTCTAATGAGGAATCAGGATAGAATTACACAAGAGGAGCTAGTCAATGGCCTGAAGAGAGCTGGCACCACTGTGACCTAACACATCATGGTTTAAAATCATCCACTGCCGATCATTTAAAATCATTCATGGCACAGAAGGTTTCCCTGCTTAAATCAGCACACATCCAGGCCCACCTTAAGTTTGCCCAGGAGTCATGGAAGGAAGTTATGTGGTCAGATGAGACCAAAATATAACTTTTTGGTCTTAGTTCCACTCACTGTGTTTGGAGGACAAAGAATGATGAGTAGCATCCCAAAAACTCCATGCCTACTGTGAAGCATGGGGGTGGAAGAATCATGCTTTGGGGGTGTTTTTCTGCACATGGGAAAGGACAACTTAACTGTATTAAGGAGAGGATGACCGGGGCCATGTATTGCGAGATTTTGGCTGTAGTGACTATTTGTCCAAAAATTCAAAATCCAAAAATCAAAAACCTTTAAACTTAAAAGTGATTAAAGCAAAATGTGAATTCAATTCAAATAGCCACTTGATGCACCATGGGTTTCTGACTTACGCAATTCCAAAAAGTCAAAAATGCAGTTCTTTCTTTACTTATTCCATAGTTGCAAAGCATGGTACAAACTTCACAGGAGCCCTATTGTTTGGCTACCTCAAACAATCTCCTCAAACAGTCTCATCTGCGGACTGGTAAAAAAACCATGTGACTACATGAGCTACCTAAAACCTACATATTTATACTGTGAAACACCCATGTCCCAAACTGAAATTAATTAACCAATTAAGTGAATTTTTTTGGCTAGTGCCAAAAAACTTATTCTAAATAACTAGAATGAAACAAAAATTCTAATTATAAATTAACTAGAAAATAAGCAAATAAAACTAAATTAAGATTTAACTGAAAATAAAGAAATGGCTCCTACACTGGGGAACAACCTCCTTCCGTATCAGTGATCTTAGGATCACTGATATGCTATGTTGCATGGAGCTCCAGTCAAAGTGAGATTGACAATCATCTTTAGCTTCTTCCATTCTCTAATAATTGCTCCGACAGTTGATCTTTTTTCACCAAGCTGCTTGACAATTGCCCCGTAGCCCTTTCCAGCCTTGTGGAGGTCTACAATTTTGTCTCTGGTATCTTTGGACAGCTCTTTGGTCTTAGCTATGTTAGTAGTTGGAGTCTTACAGATTGTGTGAGGTGATCAGGTCATGTAGCTAATGACCTCAAACAGGTGCTTCTAATTTTGAATAATGAGTGGAGTGGAGGTGGACCTTTTAGAGTGCAGTGACCAAGTCAAGCATAAAACCAAGAAGATCAAAATAATAGTGAGAGGAACTGAAAAGTTTTGGGGGTTTAAAGAGGGGTTAAGGGAGAACATAAACAAAAGGTTTGAGGTAGATGGGAGACCAGGACCGTCAGGTAAAAATAGTACATGTTAATATTACAATGGAATGCAAGACGTTTAATTGCTAACGGACAGGAACTTAAAGGTTACGTTGATAGTCTTGAAGAATAACCAGAAATTATTTGTGTTCCGGAAACATGGTTAAAAACAACATTAGATTTTATGATTAAAGGATATGATAGTGTAAGAAGAGATCGACAGGAGGGACGTGGAATATTTATAAAGCAAGGTTTATAAAAGCAATATCAAGTTTTAGGGAAAGGGAAAGAACTTGAATATATAGTAAATGAGATATAGAAACAAGAAGGTAAATTTAAAATAATTTTTTATAATCCATGTAAAACATCCATCCATCCATCCATCCATCCATTTTCCTTCACCCTTGTCCCTCAATGGGGGTCGGGAGGGGTGCTGGTGCCTATCTCCAGCTCACGTTCCGGGCGAGAGGCGGGGTACACCCTGGACAGGTCGCCAGTCTGTCGCAGGGCAACACAGAGACACACAGGACAAACAACCATGCACACACACACACACACCTAGGGGCAATTTGGAAAGGCCAATTAACCTGACAGTCATGTTTTTGGACTGTGGGAGGAAACCGGAGAACCCGGAGAAAACCCACGCATGCACAGGGAGAACATGCAAACTCATGTAAAACATTATCAATTGAAATAATGGAGGAGTTAACTGAATATTTGGAAGAGAAAGTAATTTGATATGGGGATTTTAATGCAAATAGTACATTGTGGGGTAAATGTAATGATAAAAACTGACAAGTTATAGAAGAATTAATGGAAATGAATAATTTGGTATGTATTAATGATCGGAGGGGAACAAGAATCAATGTAAGAACAGGGATGGAATCAGTTATTGATTTAACAATTGTCACATGTTTTAGCTAGTTCATTAATAAAAATTCAACAATAGGTAGTGATCATTAACCAATTATCCAATAAGGGTAGGATTAATTTTAAATAATAAGAATATAAAGCTTAATAAAAAATTTAATTTTAATAAGGCAGATTGGATTAAATTTAAATATTTGTGTCAAATAAACTTAGGAAAAGTAGATATGAGAATGGATATAAATTATGTAAATTAAAAATTTGTAAGATAATCTTGGAAGCAGCAGATAAATCTATGAAGAAAGTAGGTTGTAAAAATTCTAAGAAAATAGTACCATGGTGGACAAATGAATGTAAAGAAGCAATAAAGTCAAGAAATAAAGCATTTAAGGTACTAAAAGGTAATCCAATTTATAAGAATTTAGCTGATTATAAAAGCAAGCAAGCAATGCTTGCTTGCATTGCTTGCACTGTAAATCCACTGATGTTACAGTGGATTTTGTAACATCACCAAAATCCACTGTTTTGCTGATGTTACATTGTTGCAGTGACAAAAAATAATCTACTTTGTACTGAGTGTGTTTTACATTGTTTTTCATTTTTTGTAATTCTAGGGGGGTGGGTTGTATTTTGTATTTCTCTTATGTTATGATTACACAAAATAACTTTAATTTTGGTTATTTGTATTGTTCCTACCTGACTGTAACACCTTTGAAAACTCTGTCATTGTTTTAACTGTGTGACTTTAAGACCGAGCGCCCCTTCTCTTCATTTCTCCTTCTGTTGTATTGTATTTAAATTGTTTGCGTCTCTTAGAGCCTTCCCTTTTGTCATGTTGTCCTGTGGGAGGGGTGGCTGTTTTTTTTTTTTTTTTTTTTTTTTTTTTTTATCTAAATGCATCCAGTTTATTTATCACAATTGTAATACACCAATCCATTCCCTAATGTGAATATTTAAGTGAACTAACAATAGTAAAGTAGAAGAAATTAACTTTGGTTTTGCTATACTTTTGTTTTGTGTAGGTCTTGGCGCGGGCAGTCCATAACATGGTGGTTGTCAGAATAAACCAAAAATTACAAAGAACCTATGTCACGGCCTAATTTTTAAATAAAACCAGCACAATGCAGAAAGCATATGTTTACATATGCATGTTCTCCCTGAGAATCCATGGGCTCTTTCTGGGTACTTTGGTTCTTCCCACCATAGACATGAACACGTAGACGCCTCATGGAGCAGGTCGGCCCGTTGCTGCGATATGTCACAGCATCCACCATATTGAATGTGGAATATGTGCCAGTAAGCTGCTGGATGAAACACCAGTGCGACAACCTTATCGACGCATTGTCCCTTCTCAGTATGATTTAGTTCGCAATCATATTCAACAGCTACTACAAAGTCATGTTATTAGGGAAAGCAGTAGTCCATATGCTTCACCAATAGTTTTAGTTCAGAAGAAGGATGGAACATTGCGCATGTGTGTGGACTATAGACAATTAAACTCTAAAACCAGAAAGGATGCATTTCCTTTACCCAGAATTGATGAATCCTTGGATGCTCTGGCTGGGGCACAGTGGTTCACAACATTAGATTTGGCAGGTGGGTATAGTCAGGTTGATGGCTGAGAAAGACAAGGAGAAAACAGCTTTTTATACTCCATTTGGACTGTTTGAGTTTAATTGCATGCCTTTTGGATTGTGTAACACACCCAGTACTTTTCAGCGCCTTATGGAGCGCTTGTTTGGAGATTACCGTTACCAGTCATTGCTGCTGTATTTAGATGATGTAATTGTCTTTTCAGCATCAGTTGAACAACATTTGGAAAGATTAAATCAGGTATTTTCCAGATCAGAAACCCAGGGGCTAAAGGTTTAGTTGTCAAAATGTCATTTTTTTTCAGAAGAGAGTTAAATATTTGGGTCATGTAGTGTCAGAAGAGGGGGTCTCTACTGACCCAGCAGTACGTGACTGGAGGCAACCTACTACTTTAGCAGAACTTCGTTCATTTTTGGGATTTGCCAGTTACTATCGGAGGTTTATTTGTGGTTTTTCGAACATGGCTTCCCTTTTAAACCGTCTGGTTGCTAGACTGCTCCCTCCTGGAAAAAAGGGTAAAACCCCTAAGAAGCCCTTGGGTGGCTTCTGGGATGAGGAGTGTGAGCAGAGTTTTCACAAGCTCAAAGCTGCATTAATAACAACTCCTGTTCTTGCCTATGCAGACTTCCAGAAGCCATTCGTTTTGGAAATAGCATGCAGTACTCTCTCAAGATTATGGGGGTAAATTGCGCCCTATAGTGTTCGCTAGTCGCAGCCTGAAGCCCACCGAGTGGAACATGAATAATTACAGCTCCATGAAATTAGAGCTTGTCGCTCTTACGTGGGCTGTTACAGAAAAGTTTAGAGAGTATTTGCTGGGTAACAAATGCACAGTTTTTACAGATAATCCATTGAGTCATCTGGCTACAGCAAAGCTTGGAGCAACAGAGCAGAGGTGGGCTTCGGAACTGGCAGCTTTCGATTTGACCTTGAAATATCGTCCTGGTTCTCAAAACGCCAATGCAGATGCAGAGAAGCAGAGGCTGGCTCCAGTTTATGTGAGGGGTTTACTGGAGTACAGGAAGAGATCAGTGTCTTACCTGGTTTGTCAGGTGTGTACACCTGTGTACATTGCAGCATAAGGATCCTGACATCGGTTCCTTTATGCAATTTTGGACGAGGGGTAGGATGCCTGATGCTAAAGAGAGGAATGAACTTGATAAGGTCACCTGGGAATTGGTTCAGCAGTGGAATCGGTTTAGGGAGCGAGAATCGATCCTTTATCGCTGTGCTCAGGCCTCTGATGGGCAGACTGAGGTTGAACAGGTTGTGTTACCTCAGTGTTTGCAGGAAGGTGTCCTCCGTTCACTCCATGATGATCATGGCCATCAGGGGGTGGAGCGAACTTTGCAGCTAATTTGCTCACGGTTTTATTGGCCCAATATGCACTCGGATGTAGAGAAGTGGTGTAAAAATTGTGAAAGATGTGAGGTGTCAAAGGCTCTGTTACCGAAAGTTAAAGCATCTAGACCTAATGAGATTCTGGCAATAGATTTTACGGTTTTAGAGCCTGGTACAGATGGCAGAGAAAATGTCCTTGTAATGACTGATGTTTTCTCAAAGTTTACACAAACTGTCCCCACAAGATCAGCGTGCCAGTACTGTTGCAGAGGCACTGGTGAAGCATTGGTTTCAACTTTTTGGGCCCCCTGTCCGAGTTCATTCTGAATAAGGGAGAAAGCTTGAGAGTAATTTGGTTAATCAGAAAAGTCATGAGAAAAGTCACACGACTCCTTATCAACCTGAGGGGAATGGGCAGTGTGAGCATTTTAATCGCACTTTACATGATTTGCTAAGAACTCTTCCACCTGAACAGAAACGCAGGTGGCCCCGGCATATTTCCCAAGTCACCTTTGCATATAATACAACTGTTCATAAATCCACTGGTATGATGCCTTACTATTTGATGTTTGGTAGAAAACCACAGTTGCCTGTGGATTTTTTTTGTGGGTTTGAGTGAAAGTGATGGAGGACCTGACCTACCCTTGGAAGAGTGGGTCAAAGAGCACCAAAAATCACTCCATTCTGCCTATGAAATGGCACACCAAAAAGTATAGAGTAGAAGGGCTCAGAGACATCAGGATGAGGATGTTGCTCCAGATTTTCTGGAAGGAGACTTGGTGTATGCAAGAAATCATTCAGTGAGGGGTCACAGCAAAATTCAGGACTTTTATGATTCAACTCCCTATCAAGTGGTTCGTCCACCTTCTGAGCCCGTGGGTCAGGAGGGACCCCTCCATCAGGTCCACAGAGTCGAGCTTAGAAGTGTCCCTGAAAATAGTGGGGTGGAAGGGTGTCAGGAAAACGGTTTAGAAGATGTGCAGACATATATTGAGGTGGGAGATGAAATGGTGGATTTGCCTGAATCTGAGATTCAATCAGAGGCTGAGAATGATGAAGTTATTCCTGTAGATGTAAATTCTGATGTTCAGCCTCTTTCTGGCAAAAATCCCACACAGGAGATTGACACCGCCATCATTCCTGAGCCGAGGAGGTCAGCTCGGAAAACTGCCGGACAGCATTCCAACCCTTTGTCGAGAAAAGTCGAGCTCATCCCACTTCCCCATGCTGGAGATTTTAGTTTAATAATAACAATGAATAAAGTTACCTTTAAAATTGAATACACAGGTGACATCAAGACCTAACAGCAGAGTCAGACGGTAATAAAATTAATCTGGTTGTGTGTGTTGTTATTGTGTCCTGCAAACTTTGCTTTAATTCTACTTTTTCTATTTAATCATAAAAAAATCATAGGTAGAAAGAGAGTCATGGAACAGGAAGAGCAGGTTTCCTGAAGAAAGGGGAAGTTTCCAGCCTGCATGTGTTTAAAAATAGTTCAGAGTGCTCATTTCAAAGCATTAAAGGTTTAAAGAATAAAATCTAAACATTTTGAGTAATTGGATAAAACCCAGAGTAAAATACTTAAATGAATAATAATAACTTATAATTTAGCCAATAATTAATATTGGTTTAACCAGTGGTTGATATTGGTTTGATTGTAAGAATATTTACACTTACTCTTACACTTGTGGAAGTACTTACAGGTGAAAGAAGTAATTGTAACATGGTGTCAAATAATTAGATTTCCATTAATGTCTGTAATAACTCACATTATGATTATAAGAGTAATAAGTTATGGTTATTATAAAATTATAAATGAATGCTAAATCAGAGAAAGTAAAAGGTTATAAATGTGATTTTGATATTGAACTTGAAATGGTGTAAAATGTGTAACTGTAATTAAAGGTCACGGATGTTGTGTTGGAGGTAGATGGTAGGTGAAAGGTCAGGGAGAAAGAGGAACTGATAGGAGAGCAGAGGTGACCAAGGCCTTATTGCTAAACTTTAAACTTTCCTAAGAAAAGGTTAGACACAAGAGGACTGTTGAGCAACTTGGGACATTAGCACAGGCATCAGGACATAATGTCTCCAAGAAGGTGATGGATATGAGATCATCTGTCCAAGCAGTCAGCCAATGAGACAGGCACAGCAACAAAGCTAGTCAATGCAAACACACCAAAATGGTGGATAAATCCTTTATAAGGTGGGTGCAAAAGAGGAATCTTTGGTTGGATTTTCCAGGCAGCTTCGAGCCAAGATCGAGATGGACAAAGAACTCTGCAGCTGAAGAAGAGCCGGGGCCACAGAGCCGAAGACTGTTCTGCACATGGGACCAACCCGTTAGCACCGGAACATGTGGCTTCAAATTGCACTTCTCTCATCAGCTGGGTTCAGACCCCAAAGACCAAGGCAAAGATGAAGATAAAGACAAAGATAAAGAACAAAGGCAAAGATGAAGAACTGGTGTGTTCCTTCCATGAGACCAGCTCGTCTACATCTCAATGGACCAGAAAGATCGTGAGACGAGGAGAAAGGAGCTACAGAGCTGCAAGACAAGAAGCTGAGGACCGCTACGCGCATGAGGAGGTCACCCTGAGGCCCGAGATCTGCCGCTCTAAGTCAGTACTCTTCCTGTACTGGGAGCCTAATGCTGCTGCAACACCTTCTTCATCATCAGGCCAGTTCTGGGGTTCAAGATGCCAAACTCCGTCCGTCTCTCTCTCAAAGTTTCCATTTTTTAGTTCACAGTGTCAGCATTAGGCTAGATTATTGATTTTACTTATTTGATTATTTATGCTACTGATGTAAGCTGTACTGACCCTTACAAAATTGCCTTACTAAGAAAATAATTAGCATTAAAAAAATCTAAAAGATGTTGTGGACATTCAATTAATGAGTCACCTTAAAGTTCTTTGATGGTTGTAAAATAGCTATGAAGTTTGATTCTGGGAGGAAAAAGTGGAAAATGTTTTATAGGTTGCTTTTAGCCAAAACAACACCCTTGGGACCCGCCCGAGTCACTACAACCTACCTGGTTCAGTAACAAGTGCAAGTTGTAATAAAGAGAAAGAGCGACCGTTAACAGGTGTGCTCCGTGAAACTAGCTGATTGCGGGCTGCTCGATCTGGCTAGTTCACAGGGTGAAAAAGGGTGGGACATCTGGATGGAGGTCGTCAGAAACCAGGCTAGTCTTTCTCGCGCCCAGCTTAAACAGAATGTCCTCTATATTCTCATCTGTAGTAATCAGTGTTGTGGTACTCGAAATTGGTCTTGGTCTCGAGACCGGTCTTAAGACCATTTTTTGATGGTCTCAGTCTCGTCTCGGACTCAGGCGCTGAGGACTCGGCATTTTATTTCAAGACCAGTCGAGACCGCAACTGTGAAAATACCACTAAACGTGCAGCATACTGTCCAGTTTATTAACATTTTTGTTTTCAGTGGATGCAAAACGCACCGATTAAAATCCAAGCAACTATGTGTTTCTCCCCCTCCGCCCCCCCTCCCCACCTTTCACTCGCACGCGGCGCTCTGAGACATGCGCAGTGGTTTTCTCTCAGCGGCAGAAAATGTCTAATCGTCAGTAATGGAATATCGCTGCATAAATCATAAGAAATCCGATGGCCACAGCTAACTCAGCAGCGCTTTGCTTTCACAGACGGTGGAGACAACGTCTAACTTTTTTCGTCACTTAGAAAAGTAGCTCAAAGAAGGTAAGATCCGTTGACGTGATAGCAAATCTAGCTGTATAGACACACATAAGCATTGTGATGAAAAAAAGTTGTCACTCACTGCGCTGAATTATTGTGTGGAGATGTTGACTGACTTGTCGCATATATGGGACAACGGCGCTGTGTCCAAAAGTCTGCAATATAGTGATGTGACATTCAGGAACAGTACGATTCATCTGCTCGTCTCTTTACTTATTAGATAGGACGCTGAGAGCCGTTGTTCTATCAGATAGCCATACGCTGTCAGAATAGCATACATGCAGTGAGTACCATGACAGCGCATGCGCATTAAGTCCGACCGTCAGTGGAGTTGTCAGTATACGCAACAAGTTATGACGAAAATAAGTCATTAAATTGTTTTCAATGATTAACTATATAGATATACATGTGTTGTCATGGTTTCAAAGTGTATTTAAAGCAGGGTCTGGCTGCTGCTGGAGTCAGCTACAACACACGCCCATGTAAAACTCACTTAACCGCTAAGTCAGGATGCCATACAACTGTTAATAACAAAGTGTATGACGATCTACGTCATGATTCTGTGTTGCTGATTAAATGAAATCTTATGGTAATGACGTGTCTGACAGATATGGCTGGTGTTCTATCAAATCTGATAGAATCCATACGCTGTCAGGATAGCATACATGCAGTGAGTACCATGACAGCGCATGCGCATTAAGTCCGACCGTCAGTGGAGTTGTCAGTATACGCAACAAGTTATGACGAAAATAAGTCATTAAATTGTTTATAATATGACATAATATGATAACTAGATATACATGCGTTGTCGTGGTTTCAAAGTGTATTTAAAGCAGGTCTGGCTGCAGCTGGATGCCATACAACTGTTAATAACCAAGTGTATGATGATCTACGTCATGATTCTATGTTGCTGATTAAATAAAATCATATGGTAATGACAGCGTATGCATGTCTGAGCTAAGCGTACGACTATCTGACAACGTATGACAGAACACCGTGAGTTCGTGCTAAGCGTATGACGATCTGACCTGACAGAACACCCGTTCTTTGTTCTAGTAATGCTCTGTGTACACTGCATCATTATTTTATTTAATTATGTACGTTGATATTTAAATTAACAAATAACTAAAACACAAAAACGAAAGAGCACGCAGAGCATGCACATTGCTCTTTGATTGTTTTTGTTCAAAGTGGCAGCTGTAATGTCTGCCATGGTGCCAGACTACCTGGCTTCATGTACTGGGAGAGAGAGTGAAAACAGTCACGATGAGCGCCTTCTGTTTGGTTACTTCTTGCTTGTTGCTCCTTGGTCAGTGTTCGTAGTTGAGCGTTATTTACCATCAGGGCATTGCCTCAATTGCTATGTTTAATGGTGCAACAGTGATGGTTTCTTATATGAGCAATAAGGGCAAATGCCCAGGGTGTTATGTTTTTTAGGGATGGCACGAGACCATCACACATTTTAGCACAGAAATGAAATATTTAATATTGGTAAAATGTATTAAGTATTTAATATCTAGGTGTTTTTATGGGAATATGGATCTTTCAGATTATTTTGAGAAGCAATTTCGATCACATTTTACATTTCATTGTGTCATGGAGAGCGGGCCGCTGGTCTTGGTCTTGACTCAGTCTCGACTTCCCTCGGTCTTGGTCTTGTCTCGGTCTCGATACACTCTGTTCTTGGTCTTGTCTTGGTCTCGGGTTAGGTGGTCTTGAACACATCACTGGTAGTAATACTCAGGAGTTAGAGGCTTCTCGGACCCGTTAGACAGAGGGCTGGAAGCACATCTCCCTCCTCTCAGAAGGGGAAGTAGAGAGAGAGAAGAGGGGAGGGGGGCGTTGCGCAACAACACCTTACAGTCTGCCATGTCCTGTGCAGAAGAAATGATTCAGTTTTTGGGCAATAGTTTTTTATATACATTGTCGGGTCGCCGATGCATAATGATGGGGGGGAATGTAACAGGTGGAACCAGTAGGCGTCACTCCCTTCACACCTTGAGTTCCCATAAAAGGGAAGTTGGCAGGCTGGTGGCCAATTGTCAATCACCTCTGTGCGTTCGACCAGGTGTATAGGGCCCACGCATTCCACTGTTTGTGATGAGGTTTGTTTTTGTGGTTTGTTTTTGTGGTAAGGATAAAAATTATTTTAACCTGATTGTATTAAGTCACTGTTGATGTGGTGTTTTGTATATAGGGCCACACGGTCATTATTGCTGATCTGACGGTAGCATCACCTGGGCGTGTGATTGTTTGACGCTGGAGGTAGGCTTGTATATTTCTTAAACTGGATTGAATTGTATTTTTTATTGTAAAGATTTAATAAGCGTTGAATTTTTTTCTGTTTGTTTTTTTGCAGTTGTTGCTGCACCCTGCTGTTCTTTTGAGTTTGATTTTCCTTTTTTCCCTTGTTTTTTATTCATTTTGTTTGTTGTTTTTGCAAATATACACCCTATTTTGTACTAATAAATATTGTTAATTTTATGCTGGCTGTTTATTGCATTCCGGCTATAAGTGGTCGTTACATATTGGTCACTTTAAAATTGTCTTCAGGTCTGAGTGTTTCCATGCATGTTGTTCCTGAGTGTTACCCTGTGATAAACCGGTGAACATGTCCTGATATATCAAGTCTGAAGCTGCAGATAATCACTTCTGGGAGAAGAATGAGATTTGAAATAAGGCAATTGTATATATATCTATTGAAGCTAAATATTGTTAAATGGCAAAACCTATACACACAGTACACTCAAAGATCTGACCTTTATTTTGAAAAGAACGTCTGTCCAGAAATCCTCTTAGCAGATTACACTTTAGAAAGGAAAATGCCAGTGCAATGGAAGACAAGGTTGTATATCAAAGCAATTAAGTGTGATTTAACACAGCACTGCTATGTGGGATATTATGATTCCATGATGGGAAAGGCAAACCCAACAGATTCGGAGGAGGATGAGAAAGATGACAGTGAGACTGTATGTTGTGGAGGAAGAAATGGTTCATCCGTCATCTCTTTTTTCAGCACTTTTCTTTCAGGTGAGTTCCTGACTGTACCGTGACCACACAGAATAAAAACAACATAAAAATGAGCAGCAATGAAACCAGCTATGGACTGTACATTGTACACCAGGAGCAACGAC
>NW_006800364.1:538269-540963 GCF_000485575.1 Poecilia formosa
TATATATATATATATATAGTATCATAAGTGTGCAGAGGAGCTGAACAGAACAGAAACAGAAGGTATTACACAATTGTCATAGTTGCATCATCTATGGCAGGCTGTATTAACATAAAATCAGTTTCATCTGACTGCAATTAGCTAAAAAAAAAGTATATTACAGAACTACATTTCAATTTTCCTGAATAGTAATTTAAGATTTCTGCCAAATATTATGGCTAAGAAATCAAGATATTTTCAATTATATTTTGACACAGTAAAATATCTCACGTCACTGAATTTGTCATCTGACACACATCCCTAATTACAATTCAAGGTTGTTGTTTTTTTTAATGAAAATTACATTTGTAGTTTTCTGAAATGAGCATAAGTCCCTTGTGCTGCTGCCAAGTTGTCAGAATTTTGGACTGCATGAATTATCAGAAAATGCCACTATGTAGAAAGAGCTCAACATCATGAGATATGTGCAGTCTTTGTGAACTTGAAGACTGCTTCTAAAATCTAAGAATTTCCTATTTTCTTCTGACATCACACTTAAAACTGTCATGTTTCTGGAAAGTCCTTTAACCCACCTGCAGATTCAATCACTTAAAAGGGTATTTTTACATTTCCTGCTTCATGCAGGAAATGTTGGTAAACATTTGTCTTAAGGTCCACAGGGAGTGTTACATAGGAGGGCTGGTCAGGTTCAGCTGGTGGAGAATGTGGGAGGCTTGGCAGGTGTGAGAATCTGAGGTCTGTCACAGAGAGAGGGAGCATCAGAGAGCAGCCAGGCAGGTCAGCACTGGAGTCAGAATAGTGTGGAGTATACACAGAAAACCAACACAGCCTGTTTGCCAGGATATCAACAAGTGGAGAACTCAGTTAGCTCAAGCAGAGGGCAGAGCTGAGGACACAGAGGAGAAAGCTAGTAAGGACATGAGAGGCAATTACTGGAAGACAAGAGCAGACCACTGGAGCTCAGCAGGCCTGAGACAACTGGTAGAAGGTAATGGTCAGGCAGCAGATAATCCTCCAGCAGCTCCTTAACCTATGGCCGTGAGGAGACCTTCGGAGTGGCAGGGGCTCAAAGTTAAAAAGGGGCACATTGAACAATATTTTAAAACACCGTACAACAACATAGCAACAAGAATCTAATATTAAATTAGATACTGTATCATTGTCATCATGTAGGGATAATGCAAAGCAAATTTAATCTATGTTTTCCCCAAAAGGTATGATGTTGCTGTTTCTGCAGCTGTCAAAGCTGGAGGGCTGTGTTGATCGGAGTTTTGAAACAGACCATAGGAGAGAAGGTTGCTGGTTATTATACTAATTAAAACCTAATATCTAACTGTTCAATCCCCATAGCAATTTGGCTTCAGACTTTTTTTAAAGATCAATAAAGTTCAAGTAAAGTAACTCTACATATTTTTACAATGTTAGCACCTCAGAGTCTGTAAAACTTTAGCATTCATTTACTGAGAATGACAATGCATTCAGCAGATATCCATCCATCCATCCATTTTCTGCCTTGTCCCTTAGTGGGGTCGGGAGGGTTGCTGGTGCCCAGCTAACGTTCCGGGCGAGAGGCGGGGTCAGGGGTGAAAGTAGGCGGGTACGGTCGGGTACTGCGTACCCCTAAAAGATTTAGCTACAAGAAAGGGGGGAGCGGCTGTCTGCTGTAATAAATCAATGTGTTCACTGTGCAGCTGTGAGTGCGCCCACTAATCAGCCGTGACTGATTATTTTTTCCAAGAACAATCTAAAACACAACTTAATCAGTTAATAATTTTCCCCCCCATTTCCTATTGTTTCTGAACTGTTCGTGCTTTACTAGAGCAGGGTGCAACACGCCGATCGCGGAAGGTTTTGAGTCGATCTCGGCATTAGGTGACAAACTGAACGCCACCAGGAAGCTGAGATCAGCACGTACTCCTCTGATTGGCTTATCAAAACGTTTGTTACTTTATTAAAGAACAACAGAAAAAAAAATCAACAAAACGTGTTCAAATTAACGACCCAACAAAAATAATAATCTCAGTAATTATTGTTTCAACAAGGTGTTGCGCAAATCTTTGTGTTTCGGTACCAAAATAACTAGCAGAGCAGGAGTTTAAAATTAACTAATCAACCACCGCTGTGTTCAGGGGAGCGCTGTACAAAATAAATATCAAGCCTGAAAACATAATATCGTAACGTAATCTCTGCTCGGCTTGCGGAGCGCAGGCGGTTGCCACAGCAACGGGTGTGCTTAAGAGAGACGGAGAATGAAAAGGTGCGAGTGGGTTTGAGTTGATCATCTGTTCAGGTTATTTTTTACCTTTGTTTGTCTTTGCTGTGGCGCTTTACAGCCCCTGTAGCTTCTGAACATTAACAAAAAACGACAATGAACAATGAAAGTCAATAAATGACAGACTTGAACTAATCCGTTCGTGAGGCATGGAGTGCGCCAGTTTTCCATGTCTGGCATATAATCATTAATTTTAGCTTTTAACCTGAATTCGTGAGAATTTAGGTCTCATGGCATCTCGCAGTGTCAACATTGCAGCCAGTGGGCTGAAGGAAATACAGCTTTACTTTGACTTTACTTTGTAGCAATTCAAGAGCTACCCAGCTTTCATCAGCACAGAAACTCAAAAGCACACAAAAAACCAATTGTGTCTATTGTATATATCGTATATATAGTACAGGTATATATATATATGTATATAT
>NW_006800364.1:540973-543115 GCF_000485575.1 Poecilia formosa
CCCCGTTAAAAACATTTTGTGCTCAGCCAGGAAACAGTTTCTGGTAGTTGAGTTACTACTATAAGTTGCGAGCATCAAGCTAACAATGCTACAGCTATAGACATACGTAGACGCCGACTTAGTGAGCGAGTCGGCCAGTTGCTATGATACGTCACGTCTGCCAGTCAGACTCGTAATGCACGCAGAAGCAAAAAGTATTGTGAAGATGCTGACGTGTTTCAGTGTGTTTACCACTCACGTCTGCCTGAACAATGTCGGTGAGGATAAATACGGGAAGTAAAAGAAAAGTATCCAACGTGGTGCACGTGTTATCAGACAGAATGGATCACGACATTCCTGATTATATGACCTGCCAAAATCCTCTGGTCTGTAATGTACGGAGCCCCCCAGGGGACATGGGGAACTTTTTTTCTTTTGCATTCCCTCGCCAAACTTTTGCATTCCCTCGCAATACTCAATGGGTAAGTCACCAGTCTTCCACCCGGGAGACCCGGGTTCGAATCCAGGCTGGGGCAAAAAGTTACAACAGCGAAATTGAGCTATGCAGTGTGGGTCCTTAGGCAAGACCCTTGGAGCTATATAGCCTACCTCATACCATGAGAGACATTGATATGCATAACATGCCGGCTCAGCTGTCGCCCGGCCAAAAAAGGTCTTCGTCAGGTGCTGGGGAACCAGAGCACCTTGATGACAAATGGGCTACTGGAACAAGACAGAAATGGGCGAGAGGTGAAAACCTGGATCTGTTGGAATGCTACTACTCAAGTAACCCTAGTCAGAGGGGCTACATGCAAAGAATGAGGGAAAAATGGTTAGTTCGACTGCTAAACAACTTGTAGCTCAGTGTTCCAACATCCGCAAACGGCAACTGCTATCACAACTTGAGATTGACGAGGTACAACACAAATGCTACGGCAAGGGGGAGTCAGGATGTCAGTACAGGGGCGAGTTAACTACAACTACAACCCCAGTAATGAACGAACCATCAAAGCTGAACGAGGCAGCAGCTGACCTGAGAGAGAGAATCATGAGAATCATCAATGAACACCAGACAACCCCGACGCCAACTACAGCGGCTGAGTGAAGTACCATCAGAAAGTCTCATTGAAGATGTGAATGCAGCATTGAGAACGATCCCTACCAACACCATAACAGAAACCAATGAGCTGATATACAACTCAGCATCAGTGATCCTTGATATGCTTGGCTATAAGAGCAACCATGAGACCCAATATCCACCATGGAAGACAGTTAGAGGCTAAGATCAAGATAACAAGGAGTGAGCCAACTGTAAGAGCTCCAAAGGGGTGCAATGAAAAGATCAGTACCTAAGAAGTACAGCCAGATGCCTATACCTGAAGCACTCGAAACTGGCCAGCCGCCTAAAGAGATACACAAGAGAGAATGAAGCCAGGAGGATTAACCGGCTCTTCTCCACCCAACCAGCGCACGATCCTGATCCAGAAGGATCCCTCAAAGGGTTCAGTCCCATCCAACTATCGGCCGATAACCTGTCTCTCTACAACATGGAAGCTCATGTCAGGCATCATAGTGGCTAAAATAAGCGGGCACATGGATAAATACATGAGCACGGCACAGAAGGGAATCGGCATAAATAGCAGAGGAGCCAAACACCAACTGAACCCCCTCAGCCAAATCATCAACCGACTCAAGAATGGGGCCACAATCAGCCTGACATGAGCTTCCATGTTGTAGAGTACACTTTAGCTGGTTGGGTGGAGAAGAGCCGGTTAATCCTCCTGGCTTCATTCTCTCTTGTGTATCTCTTTAGGCGGCTGGCAGTTTCGAGTGCTTCAGGTATGGGCATCTGGCTGTACTTTCCATGGTGGATATTGGGTCTCATGGTTGCTCTTATAGCCAAGCATATCAAGGATCACTGATGCTGAGTTGTATATCAGCTCATTGGTTTCTGTTATGGTGTTGGTAGGGATCGTTCTCAATGCTGCATTCACATCTTCAATGAGACTTTCTGATGGTACTTCACTCAGCTGCTGTAGTTGGCGTCGGGGTTGTCTCGTGTTCATTCGGGCCATGATTCGGTCTCTCAGGTCAGTTGCTGCCTCTTTCAGCTCAGATGGTTCGTTCATTATTGGGGCTACATACCCAGTCTCTGGGCGGGTA
>NW_006800365.1:0-5327 GCF_000485575.1 Poecilia formosa
CCTCTCCCCCTCTCCCCCCTCCCTCGTGGAAAAGTAAGGTTTCTTTCTCCAAAAACTAAGACCAGCCCCCGACCAGAAAAAGGAACATCTATGTGGCCCTCGCAGGAAAAAGTTTGGGGACCCCTGACGTAGATAGACCAACGACATCTACACATATGACTTCTACTTATTTTTGACACAAATGGAACCCCATAATTAACTCCATAAAATGGAACCCCATAGATGTGATGCTCGTATAAACCACAAGGTAGCGGTAATGCAACAATATGAATGCCGACAGTCATAAAACCCCAAAGAAGAAGAGAAGGATGAGGAAGCGAGAAGAAAGGAGATGGCGGATGGTCTGTTTTGTTGAATGTTCGAGTGTTTCTCTAAACACCTTTATCAACGAGCAGTTAATCCTGCTGAAGCAACTTTCAAAGAGTTCAAAGAAATAATCGTAAAGTTGGAGAAAGAGATGGATGATCGGCGCAGACTGCTGGATTTCTCCCGGACTCCCCGGATTATTTTACATCGGATAGGTAGGAAACACCAGCAATTGGATGAAGGTTAAAGGATAAATATCTGAAACTTTCTTTATCAGGGTCATTTTAGTAACTGCTACCTTCTCGTATAACTGATTTTTAACAGGCAAACCCTACTCGAAAAAAAGTACTTTAGTATATTTCAAATATACTTAAATTTGTGTAAGTATATTTTAAGTATACTAAGTATTAAGTGTAATACCTATAAATATATAGGAAGTATACTAAAAGTATGCTTGTACCAATTTTGATATAACTTTAAACACACTTAAATATAATTGTACCAAAATACACTTTTAAGAAATATATTAAATACAAGTATACTTTAAGTGAACTAAATAAGTATTTGCCCAAGTGCAGACTTGCTCAAGTGTGCATTTAAAATATATTTTAAATATGTTTAAAATATCTTTTAAAGATATTTTGTGTATAGTTTAAAGTATATGCTCAAAATTGAATTTTTTAAAATTCACTTAACGCTTAGTTTAAATGATTAATTTCAGTATCTTTTAAATTACATCTCGGTGTATACTTTAGGCTAATAAAGTATGCCTTTTTAGGTGCCTTAATAATTTTTACAATTTTTGTTAAAATGGCAAAGAATAAAAATAATAATAATCCTAATAGTGGAGCTGGATGTAATGTATTTTAACAAAAATAATGTATTCAATGTACATATCAAACATTGACAGTTTAGTGACAGGTTCCACAACAAAATAATATTTGTCCTTAACACTAAATGTAGCAGGTATCTTCAGTTTTACTTTTCTCCGAATATGATCTGTTGTTTTCAGTTTTTTAAGTAAAACACGGAAGCTGTCTTTACCGAATCCATTTTCAGATGTTTGATGTTAGATCTGATGGTGAACGCCATTAGCTCCAGTTCACACTCCAAACCAGATGGTGGCGGTATTGGACACTTTCAGGTTTTTTTAAAAGCGTCATAAAAAGCAAAGAAGAAGAAGAAACCATGAGCCGGAGAAAATAACAGACCCTGTTCAAATTCGCCATTTTTACTCAGAATATTACCTTAAAAATTGAGAGAGTCTTGATAATAGTTAGTGGTTCTGGTAAATTCAAGCTGGTGACGTCCTAGTCCGAGATAGACGGAAACACAACTGGACAACAACCGGATGGAAATGAAATGTGGGTCACGAAAAGAGCCCGGAGGGAGGAAGGCTGCTAACGTGTTGCTAGCTGGTGGTAAGTTTGTTTCAAAATGCTAATTATCTTTGTTCAATTACAAACATTGCAGTAAAGATAAGCAAACTTACGTTGATTTCAGACATAATTATTTTGTGAATTTTATTGTGACTTTTATGATTATTACTATAACAATCATTCAGCTTCCTGTTATAACTGCATAAAGGCTCTCTGTTGCGACTTAATACGTTTCTTCATAAACTTAACCTGGTTTTAATCGAGCTCAGTATGCCAAAGAGACGTTGATATTGTAAGGTTGTTGTTATAACTTGTTCATCAATGTTTTTATCTTCAACATATGTTTGCAGTCTAAGCAAATGAAGACGAAAGAGGAAGCCAGAGAAATCAGGTGTTAGAAACCTAAAGACTTTCCTGTCTCAGAAGAAGCTCTGGCTCCACCAGATCAACAACCAGCTCTGAGGATGAACCTCCACATTGTCTTCATCGTGTAAGACTTTTTTTTTTTTTTTTAAACTGAGCAGCTGGCCACAGTTTTAACAGCAAAAACTGGTGTGTTGCCAACACCAACTGCTTAATAAACATGATTTGGGTCTCGACGATCCGAGACCCATGTAAATATTTTTCAAATGCCGGTAGAATTCGAACCACGTAAGGTAGCACAATAATTTTTTTTTTTTATATAAAACCGTAATAATTATACTTACTTTTCCGACAATCCACGTGTCCCAGAAGCGCTTCATGCCTGCACTATGACTTCGCAGATTTATATAACATATATGACAAGGCAAAATCCATAAGTGGCATCGATCTATATGGTTTTTAGATCTGCGCCATCACTTCCTGGTTTGGATCTCCCATTCTCACGTCGACAGCATAAGATATCGTGAGATATTCTCACAGGACTTCATTTCCCATCGGACTTTATTTCCGGGTACAAAATGCTGTACCATACACATTGTGCCACGTATACAGCTACAGCTGACGTTCAACATATATGAGGAAGTGGGGTTCAAAACGAAGCCACGTGTGCTCTACACGTTTTTTTTTTTTTTTTAGAGAACTTTATTGAGAAACGGTAACAGTAACTGTACAGTACATTGTCGTAAAATGTGCGCCACAATATACAAAGTCTATATGACAGACACACAACATTTCTATTTTGGCTTTGTATACATGTTATAAAGTTGACTGTATGTGAAAAACTAACTTCTGCAAAAACTCAAAATACAACTTTTATGGTTCAGAAGGCATATATGCAGAATTTCTGTATTGACATATATGGTAAATAATATTAGGAAAATGTTATATTTGCAATGTATTGAAAAAATTATGAACCGAATTACATTTTTGTTATTTTTCTTTGCAGTTTTTAGCATTTTATTTAGTTGTTATGGATTAATAACATATAAATTGTGAAAGACCTGGATATAAGAATTGTATTGATGTATTGGTTATTGAAATGCTACAAACGATGGCTGTGCAGCATCCAAAAATGTAAAAATAAGCTCATGCAAGCCTTTATAATTATTAAAGATAACTGGACAGAATTTTTCCCCTGGTTAATCTAGCATTTATCTTTCATAGATTTTATTCATTGTTGGCTTTCAGGGCCCTGTGATGGACTGGTGACCTGTCCAGGGTGAACCCTGCCTCTCATCTGATGACTGCTGGAGATGGGCACCACCAGCCCCCCTCACCACCCTGCAAGGATCAGTGTGTTCAGATCATGGATGGAAAGGTTTTAAGGTAGTTTGTCTCCTTTAGTCCACACTTAAAACAGCTTCATACTTATTGCCAACATCAACTGATTCTATGACATTGCTTACTATTTTTTTCTACTTCTAACATAAACAGGCAAAGACACCCAGAAATGTTTTTCCACACAAGGCATTCGGTCCCAATCATAATCAGTTCTGATGATGCCACATCCTAAAATTGTAAGTCTTACTTTTTTATTTGCTGTTTTTCTATACTCTTTAAAATACAAATGCTTTCTTTGTTTAATTGCTCTATTGATCTTTTTTGCAGGTTTCTGTGAAGTGCAGTGAACAGGAATGTTCTGTCGTTGATTACTTACTCATCGCCAAAGAAACTTATGGAGCCACCATTTTCCTAGAACCATGCACATAGACTTTACAATATACAGAAGCAAAATCAGTAATTCCGGACTCGGAATTAATTTCAATGTCCACGATCGTCAACAAAATTTTATATATATATTTTATTAGTAGCTTTAGCAGGGTTAAGTGACAGCAGCTTGCTTCAAAAGGTTTCCATTATCTCCCTTTTTAACCCAAGATTGTTTACAGTTTTATTCAACAAACTCATTTCACAGGTATAAAAGCTCATTTGAACTTCAATATAATCAAGTTTATAGTATAATCATGCACACTTAACTATATGTCAAACAAAATGAGAATACATGAAATGCATGTCAGATAAAACCAGATTATATATTGAACTACTTTTACTTCCAAGAATCAAAACACATCTTATAATGATAATACATGAAATACATCATTCTTTCAATTAAGAAAAATCAAAATACAAGACCACTCATTTCTCTCAGGCTCTTATCTGTTTTCTGCATGCGCCTGGAATGATCTCATCAAGATCGCCACTTTTCACAACAGCATTTAACAAGAGCATTAAACCATCAAAGTGTTACCAAAAGGGTAATATATTGAAAGCACAATGTAATTAGTTTCACCTGTAAAGTGTGTAATAATTGATCCTTCTATGATCTGGTAGCCTGATATGTTCCCACTACTGATGTGTGTATGAAGCATGTAATGTACAAAGTGGCAAAGCAGAATAATAAAGACAATAAGTAACTAAAAAGTGTACTTCGTTAGCAATTACAATAAACAAGAAGTGTAATTGTAGCACTGTTAGAATGGCCCTTAGCGGCTGGAGGAAGTAGGAGACTTGAGGCAGAGAAACGGTGCAATTTGTTCATCAACATTTAACAGACAAACAACACTGCTTACAATGGCCCAGGGTCTCGGCAGCAACAACAGCCAATGTGGCTAAAATGCAGCCTTTTGTAGTCCCTGGCTGTTCCAATTGACAAACCCGCCAAGAAACGGGGTAAAACAAAATGCTCTAAAAACACATCTCTCTCGATAAAAATATAAATCCAACATTAAATTTATAAAGTGCATAGCTCTATTGCTCCCCCTCTTCCATCTGCTTTGGTCTCTTCTGGAACATTTAAAAGGTGCTCAGGCCCCCGGGGAATCTTTTAGCCTGAACACCCTGCAGAGGAAGAGACATTAAACCACACCCACACAAAGTCTTCAAACATTTCAAACAATCACAATACTTATATTATCCCTTTGTTTGTTGTATTTTAACAGGACACCATCAGTTCCAGCTGAGATACCACTGCATAAAAACACAATAAAATACTTCAATCTGTTTGTACCCGTTTCTTTTATCATTCAACACACATTTTAAGTGTTTTACAGCCAATTTCACCTACTGTATTTTCTGGACTATAAGCTGCTACGTTTTTCCTACACTTTGAACATGCGACTTTGCTGTGGATTTCCCTTCAACCACCAGGGGGCTATTTAGCAGGAAGTGAATCATTGAAAGTCAGAATTGGAAATCAAAGAAGAACGCGCTAATTTTCAT
>NW_006800365.1:6327-8689 GCF_000485575.1 Poecilia formosa
GGTCCCAATCATAATCAGTTCTGATGATGCCACATCCTAAAATTGTAAGTCTTACTTTTTTATTTGCTGTTTTTCTATACTCTTTAAAATACAAATGCTTTCTTTGTTTAATTGCTCTATTGATCTTTTTTGCAGGTTTCTGTGAAGTGCAGTGAACAGGAATGTTCTGTCGTTGATTACTTACTCATCGCCAAAGAAACTTATGGAGCCACCATTTTCCTAGAACCATGCACATAGACTTTACAATATACAGAAGCAAAATCAGTAATTCCGGACTCGGAATTAATTTCAATGTCCACGATCGTCAACAAAATTTTATATATATATTTTATTAGTAGCTTTAGCAGGGTTAAGTGACAGCAGCTTGCTTCAAAAGGTTTCCATTATCTCCCTTTTTAACCCAAGATTGTTTACAGTTTTATTCAACAAACTCATTTCACAGGTATAAAAGCTCATTTGAACTTCAATATAATCAAGTTTATAGTATAATCATGCACACTTAACTATATGTCAAACAAAATGAGAATACATGAAATGCATGTCAGATAAAACCAGATTATATATTGAACTACTTTTACTTCCAAGAATCAAAACACCTCTTATAATGATAATACATGAAATGCATCATTCTTCCAATGAAGAAAAATCAAAATACAAGACCACTCATTTCTCTCAGGCTCTTATCTGTTTTCTGCATGCGCCTGGAATGATCTCATCCAGATCGCCATTTTTCACAACAGCATTTAACAAGAGCATTAAACCATCAAATAAAGTGTTACCAAAAGGGTAATATATTGAAAGCACAATGTAATTAGTTTCACCTGTAAAGTGTGTAATAATTGATCCTTCTGTGGTCTGGTAGCCTGATATGTTCGCAGTACTGATGTGTGTATGAAGCATGTAATGTACAAAGTGGCAAAGCAGAATAATAAAGACAATAAGTAACTAAAAAGTGTACTTCGTTAGCAATTACAATAAACAAGAAGTGTAATTGTAGCACTGTTAGAATGGCCCTTAGCGGCTGGAGGAAGTAGGAGACTTGAGGCAGAGAAACGGTGCAATTTGTTCATCAACATTTAACAGACAAACAACACTGCTTACAATGGCCCAGGGTCTCGGCAGCAACAACAGCCAATGTGGCTAAAATGCAGCCTTTTGTAGTCCCTGGCTGTTCCAATTGACAAACCCGCCAAGAAACGGGGTAAAACAAAATGCTCTAAAAACACATCTCTCTCGATAAAAATATAAATCCAACATTAAATTTATAAAGTGCATAGCTCTATTGCTCCCCCTCTTCCATCTGCTTTGGTCTCTTCTGGAACATTTAAAAGGTGCTCAGGCCCCCGGGGAATCTTTTAGCCTGAACACCCTGCAGAGGAAGAGACATTAAACCACACCCACACAAAGTCTTCAAACATTTCAAACAATCACAATACTTATATTATCCCTTTGTTTGTTGTATTTTAACAGGACACCATCAGTTCCAGCTGAGATACCACTGCATAAAAACACAATAAAATACTTCAATCTGTTTGTACCCGTTTCTTTTATCATTCAACACACATTTTAAGTGTTGTACAGCCAAGTAATTAAGACCTTCATTACAAGCATACTGTAATCCAGTGTTTTTCAACCGCTGTGTACCATGAGTGATCATCAGGTGTGCCGTGGAAATTATCCAATTTCACCTACTGTATTTTCTGGACTATAAGCTGCTATGTTTTTCCTACACTTTGAACATGCGACTTTGCTGTGGATTTCCCTTCAACCACCAGGGGGCTATTTAGCAGGAAGTGAATCATTGAAAGTCAGAATTGGAAATCAAAGAAGAACACGCTAATTTTCATTTAGAACAAGCACATGCTAGCAGCAGGCACGATGGAGAAATTTCTTCAAACTCATATGATGCAGCTTCTAAGTTGAGGAGTGTTGATCTGGCAGAACAGGAGGGAAATAGAGCCGCTGCACGCGCTCATACGGTAAAATTATGAAAATATGGTAATTGGTCTTAAAAGATTTTTTGAAAACGAATTGTCTGCAAATAATGCCATCTTCGATTGTCTTTGCTGCAGTAGTGACCAGTGGCGTAATCATGTAATTTTATTACCACTAGATGGCAGTAGGTACAGAGCATTTTATGTTAAAATAAGAGAATTAGTGATGCATGAATGTTAACACATTCATGCAGCACACACAACAGTGTTGTGGCACTGTTCAGGTGTATTTTTGAAGTGGACATGTTAAGTGCAAATTGAAATAAGTAATGTAAAATATGTTAAAAATAAATGTTTATTTGATTCCTATTCAAGACACTTTGATAAGAGTGACTATATATATATATATATATATATATATATATATA
>NW_006800365.1:8888-13811 GCF_000485575.1 Poecilia formosa
AACAAAACAGTCCGACTCCGGTCGGCCAGGAGAGCCTTCCTCGACTGGGCCGGGCCGGACGATGGTCACCCTTTTCCGTTCGCACACAGCATGTTCGAGGAGAATGTGGTGCGAAAGGACCTGCAGATGACCTGATTCTAGACGGTCGGTAGGTAGATGGGTCAGTCAAACTTTATTAACAAACCAGCGTTCTGACAACTATCCCAGCATGCACCGCGCGCTTCTTCTACGGGCAAAAATGAAGTCGGTGGCTGCTTACCGTAGTTGCTAGACCTGTTGTGGCTTAATATTGGTCCATATATAAGGCCTTATATCAGTCATTCAAAATACTTTTAAATTATTTCCTTGTAAATGTAACAATGATAGCTGTATCAATAAGATTAACAGCAAAGATGGTGAAAATTTGTTTAGTATTTAGCGAGTTATGATTGATAAATACGTCATTGAGCCTGTCAAACATAAAAGGCTGAGTGGAGCGGTCGACTCCTCCAAGATGGCCGCCCTAAATCTCATCACCGACAACAGGCAAGAGCGGTCCATGAGACATCTGTTCTTTATCTATGGGGAAAAGGGGCATAGATGCAGTCATGGGACCAATACGGGTGGGAATTTACAGCTACTTCATGGAAATACAGTTTTCAACAAATACCACCCAGTTACATTGATAAAAGATGTTCAATGTCCAAAAAACTTGAAAATTGCTGTTAGTTTATTTTTTCAGTTTAACAAGCAAATAAAGATCAAACTTTTTATTATTGAGTAATCCAGGAGGATTTTATGAAGCACGTAAAACGGAGAACTCACCTGAACCCGAGCAGTTAAAGTTTTTATTTTTTAGTAATAAATCATTGTCCACAGTGACATAGTTGATCCAGCCATTGTTTCATACAACCAGATTAACCAGAATTTATGTATCAGAATGAGAAACATCTTTTACTTGTTTATTCATTGTAAGGCTTCATGTTGTTTTGCCCATTTTACATATATTGTCCCCTTGATGTCCCAGTAGAGCATGTGAAGCACCGCGGTGCATCGGCTCAGGAGTCCAATGATTGGATGCAGTTCCTCAGTGCTTCATGAAGCTTCATCTCACCATCACTACTTTCATTGTTTCCTCTCCTGCTCTGGTCAAAACCCACAGGCCCAACCCAGTGCATCCTGGTCCTGTACCAGTACCTATACTGACAGAAAATGGGCCCACAGTTCTTCCTGTCCAACTTAGAAAAGTAAATATCGAAGGAACAAAACCTAAACAACTATTAACCTACAAATAAACTCTTTAAATAAACCCCAAAGTTAAGTGGACTAAAATGAAATTGTAAAACAAATAAAAGTAATGAAAGTTAAGTAATATCTTGAAATAATAAATGTATAATAACAATGGTGACTATAATAATTTTATAATAAAAATAGTTTTTTTTAACGTTCGTTCATTTGAGAATTCTCCAATTATCAACTGGATTTGTTGCCTGATCTGTCTCTCTTGAATTTTTATGTGGGTTTTTTCTTTTTTCATTTATGTCTTAAATGATGACAATTTTTCCCATTTACTTTTATAAAGTTAACAATTGCTTTTTTCCTATATTTTCTTGTCCAGATTCCCTGCGGTGTAACATTTATAAAAAGGAGAAGAGATCCACTCTGGACCAGGAGGAGTTAGAACCTCTGCAGGTGAAACAAGAACAGGAAGAACCAGAAGATCAACAAATAAAACAAGAGCAGGAGGATCTAGAACATCACCAGATAAAAGTGGAAGTGGAAGAAGTTTACTGCAGTCAGGATGAAGAACAGATTGAGTTAAAACAGGAGACTGATACCTGCATGGTGGATCCTGTTGATGAACAAACATCCCACACTGAATCAGAACCAAACAGGAACCAAGTCATCTTCCAGGAAGCTGCTGAAACTAAGAACCAAAATCAGGAAAGAAGACCTTTCTCATGTGTCATCTGTGGAAAAAGTTTTAGTCTAAAACATCATTTAACTCAGCACACGGTAATTCACACAGGTGAAAAGCCATATTCATGTGTGACTTGTGGAAAACGTTTTAGTGTAAAACGGAGTTTAACTCTTCACATGATGATTCACACTGGTGAAAAGCCATTTTCATGTGTGACTTGTGGAAAATGTTTTAGTTTAAAACGGAGTTTAACTCTTCACATGATGATTCACACTGGTGAAAATCCGTTTTCATGTGTGACCTGTGGAAAAAGTTTTAGTCAAAAACCGAATTTAACTCGGCACATGAGGATTCACACTGGTGAAAAGCCATTTTTATGTGTGACCTGTGGAAAAAGTTTCAATCTAAAACAGCTTTTAACTAAGCATATGATTATTCACACTGGTGAAAAGCTGTTTGAATGTGTGACCTGTGGAAAAAGTTTTTCTGAAAAACATAATTTAACTCGGCATATGATGACTCATACTGGTGAAAAGCCGTGTTCATGTGTGACCTGTGGGAAAAGTTTTAGTCTAAAACCGAACTTAACTCGGCACATGAGGATTCACACTGGTGAAGAGTCGTAGAATTGTTTTCCATATGTTCTACATTTAGTTTCACAATAAAATTGAATTGGTTAAAAATAGAATATGGCTGAAATGATTCCTCGAGTGATTCAAGTACCTCGATTATTTAAATTCCTTGAGGAAAATTTACCTTCCTCGAAACTTCACAAAGTTATATTTTATTATTTAATGCTCCATGTTCCAGGCAGCTTATTCCTTGCATCGCACAGAGCTCTCACTTCCACCTGAGTTGTTGACGAAAGCTAAGTGTTGGCAGCATAACGTCCAGTTTTCAAGTTTGGCTTGAGGATTTTATTGGTAGATGATAATGTTTGGGTCTTTGTCGTTTATCAGTGAACCAATCAGCATCCTTTAAATGACTGGCGCGATGCCTGGTAGTCTTTCCTCATCCTGGAGCTGCTGCCTGGTGGCGGTTCAGAGCGAACAGCGGGGAAGAGGAAGCGCTGCAGGAGTATTTATACAGGCGGGCGGATAGACTGAACACTGCGGGCGGCTGCGCATTAGATAACGTAAGTTTAGCTTTACGGACGAACCGGAACATTGATTTCATATCATCCCAGCTTCAACAAATGTTGGCGGAGCTCATCGTGGCGGCACGTAGCTGGTATGGTAGATGAGTTTCTGTTTGTGATGAATGAAGATGTTAAATCCCGTCGCTTTTTTTTTTTTTCTTCAGGTTAACTTGTAACGTGAGCTATTATTGTTAAGAGTTAATTTTCTAAACTCCAGAAAAGTTATTGTTGGGGAAGCTAAACTGAAAAATTGGACTGATGTTGATATGTGATAGTCATACTGCTGTTATATTAGATTTACTAATGTTGTACTTTATCTTTTTTATATCTGATTACTCGATTAATCGTAAGAATAGTTGATAGATTTCTCGATTACTAAAATATTTTACAACAACCCTAAACTAGAATTAAAGACTGGGAGGGATTTCATGCCTATAAAGCTGAGAAATTGTATTTGTTAAATGTGATAATTTAGTTCTCGACATTTGGGGGCTTTAAAAGTTATCAAAAAATTAGGTTTCATAAATGACTTTCATTTAAAAAGGCCAATTGGCACCAAAGTTAGCATGACTGATCTGACAATCCTATGTCGTTATAGACTGACGTCATCTAAGCTCCTCCCCCTCTGAACAGGAAGTGACTTTTTTTTTTCCTTGGAAAGCTCCATCTCTGACCTGCTTGACCTGATCAAGGTGATCTTGTGTCAGATGACAGAAAACCAGTTGGTCTGCAGAACACTTGCTGAAATGAAATGAGAAGAAGCAGCAGAAAAAAGTTAATCTGCAAATCTGGCTACACAGCAAAAACTCAGTACTGATTTTAAATGATTCAGTTTAGCTAACATCCCGGCTGAAAATTTTAAATATTGCAAAGTAATGCTTGCAAAGGTAAAGTATGAGGTCATATATTGAATAATTTCCGTATTAAAGACAGTAATGACATTTAACCCATCCAGTCCAAGAGTTATTAGCTAAATAAATATTAGTGAGGCAGTCGATGGTAAAAATACACAATTATTTTGTTGCCAACAACACCACCTGGGACTTCCACCCAGGAATTGATTTAGGGCAGGTACGTTTTTGCAATAGACACTGTTTCAAAGTTAAAATAATGTATTAAAATAAAAACGGTAAAATTCAGTAATACCTCTCTGTGGAGAAGGAGTTAGAAAAACTAAACTCGGTTGCCGAGGCTTGGCGGTAGGTGCTGACAGGTCCTGGATTGGAGGATCCCGAGCACAGAAATCGCCGCAAACACCTGTGACGTCACACACATTGGATTTCCCTCCATCGATTTATGTTGATCACGGACAGCCACAACAAAAGGGCGAGAGGGGGGGTCACCATCTGGGCCAAACGCACCACCTTCAACCCTCAGAGCTAAAAACAGTAAAAACAGAAATAAATCAGTGATTCTTGAGAATAGGGACAAAATGGGTTTTAATTTTCCCATAATTTTTTTTTGTTATTTCTCAACCTTATGTATGCAAATATGACAAATAATGTTTAGGAAATGTAAAGATTCTAAGGTGCAGGCTCCCAGTTGCAACATTTTTTTTTTTAAATTACATTTTTAATCGACCTGACCTAGAACGTTGTCATCACCATCTGACAAAAATAAATAAAAAATAATTTTTAATTACCCTAATAGTGATATTTTTACTCATTTTACAGACAAATGCTTCTCAGGAAACAAAATAAATATTATTTAAAACCAAAAACAACAAAAAGTCCATCTGACGGAGTTGACAGTGCATGACGGAGTTGACACAGAACTGAAGGTGATGACAAACTAGTGAGTAAAATTAAAAACTTAGTACATGTGAAGTAATGCAATTCATGTAAAATACATTAAAATGAATTAATTGCACATTTAAGTGAGATTT
>NW_006800365.1:14223-15718 GCF_000485575.1 Poecilia formosa
GCAAAGGAAGAGAAAAGACAACGTCATGGGGTCCTCAGAAGTTCTGGTGCCCCCCAATAATGCCTGATTTATTTACATTCTTTTCATTTCTGACGGTGTTGACAAAAACTAGGGACAAATTACAATGGAGTTGGAAAATATATAAAAATGATTTTTAATTCAATTTATTGATGCCTCTAATTATTTATATGACTACATATACTTAATTGTCACAATATATAATTTTAGTATTTCTTTAATTATTTTAAACTATTATAATGTATTGATTGCTTCTGGACAAGGGCTTTTACAGGCATCATCCACCTACTACAATGTTTAAAATAAAAAATTATTCAGCAAATACCTGGAAAATATACATTGTTGTGCTCACATGACCCAGATTAGTTGAGTCACATATTTGAAAAAAATTATATTTTGTGTATATTTTATTCAAATTTTGTGCTTTATCCGTAGGACCTGTTTTGTCCCTATTCTCAAGAATCACTAGGAAAGGTTCTTCTCTGAAGTAAAAAAACTGTAAAACATGTTGCGGGATGTAGGAGATACGAATCAGAGGACAATATTAACTTTGGATTTGTGAAAACTGAAATACTAATATTGTATTTGTTTTATTTAGATAAAGTAGAAGAAAACATTTTACGTTTTTCAAAGAGAAGTGGTATTGTTTTATGAGAAATCTTTAGATGTAATGATCGTATGATCCGCAAGGTGGCGGTAATGCAATGACATGAAAGCCGACAGTCATAAAATCCCAAAGAAGAAGAAGAGGAAAAGAATTAGGAGGAGGAAGAAGATAAAGAGCACGACTTTTCTGTTGAATGTTTGAGTGTTTCTCAAAAAAGAAGATTTTTTGTTTTTTTAAAAATTCTGGGATCATTATGAGAATTTGAGGTAGAGATATTAGGACCCGATAGATGGCAGTAGTGCAACAATAATGGATGCAAGCTGCCGTTGAAATCAAGAAGAAGAAGAAAGAGGAGAAGGAGGAAGAAGACAGCACGCGGTCTGTCCTGTTGAATGTTTGAGTGTTTCTCTAAAATTATCTCCAGTCCAGCTTAAACTAGTTTATCAACGAGCGGTTAACTGCTGCTGAAGAAACATTTACAGAGTTTAAAGAAATCATGGTCAAGTCGGAGGAAGAGTTGGATGATCAGCGCGGACTGCTGGATTTCTCCCGGACTCCCCGGATTATTTTACACCGAATAGGTAGGAAACAGCAGCGTTTGGATGCAGGTTAATGTCTGCGCCTTTCTGTATGAGGATCATTTTAGTAAATGTTCTTTTCCCGTATAAATGTTTTATTAGCCCTCGCGTGTAACTTTGTGTAACTCGGCCTCCTGGCATGCTTTTATTCACGTGTGTGAGTATCGCCGTGAGTTGTGCGTCTCGTTTATCATTTCGTACAGCACCTAGTCTCTCTCTCTCTCTCTCTCTCTCTCTCTGTGTGTGTGTGTGTGTGTGTGTGTGTGTGTGTGTGTGTGTGTGTGTGTGTGTG
>NW_006800365.1:15728-18384 GCF_000485575.1 Poecilia formosa
GTGTGTGTGTGTGTGTGTGTGTGTGTGTGTGTGTGTGTGTGTGTGTGTGTGTGTACGTGCGCGCGCGCGCGCATAATAAATCATCCTTTTGTCACACAGCTATTCTGTAAGCTACTTATTGTGTACATAAAAACATGGTCAAGTCTGAAACGTTTGCACCAAAGTACACTTGTGTTTTTCCCCATTGCTACTGCTAATTAGCATTAGCATTAATGCTAAGTATGGCTAATGCGAAGTAGCAATACTGTTATGTTATGTGTACTGTTATGTCACCACGGTACGCTGTGAGACGCACGGTGGTAGGAAGGGTACAACAAAGAACAATGATTTTGTGCGAGATTCTCATTTATTGGACCGTCACAAACTCGCGGCACAACGTACGACGCAACAGTTGGTCAACATGAGAACAGACACATTCTACATGTCATGATATGAATTATCGAGTGAGGTTACACCACAGTGACCGATGGCTAAATTAGGGTTAGAGTGGGTTTTGATGTCTCCGATGTTTTTATCTTTTCATCTATTTATTTAAAAAAATAGACTTTAATCGACTCTAGTTTAAAAACTACAACTAGACTCTTCAAACCTGGGCTGGGTAATACTTCTCTAATAGCAGAATATTTAGAACCATGTTTGAGATTTGTGAAACTTTTATCTGATTTGTGAAACTTTTTCATGATTTGTTAAACTTTGAGAAATGGTGATTTCAGTCCCTTTTTTGCTTCTGGATCACACTAGACCTTCTGCAGCTCCGAAACTTTCCCTTTTTCTCATAATCTCCATGATAAAATTACACATTTCTTATTTGGTATGTTAAAGTTAAATGATTTTGTAATAACAATAAAATCAGCTAATAAAAAACATAAATTGGACAGTAAACAAGAATATTTACAGTCTACAAATAATCCATATGCAGAATTCACTGTAACGTTTTTGTATTAATTCAGTTTACAGTTATTGGTTGTGTTTCAGTACAAATAATGAAAAAGTTTCACAAATCCCAAACCTGGTCCTAAATATTCTGCTACTAGTTGAGAATAATCCGGTGCTGGTTTGAAATGTCTAGGTGTTGTAGTGTTGGAGCTGGGTCAGTTCTAGTGTGGTCCAGATGCAAAAAAAGTGGTAAAATCAACCTTTATTGAGGTTTCACAAATCCGATAAAGTTTAATAAAACCCAAATATGGTTTTAAATATTCTGCTATTACAGTAGAATAATCCAGTCCAAATTTGAAGAGTCCAGGTGTTTCTAAACTAGAGTCAATTAAAGATGCGGAAGGTAGTGAAAAATTGGGTGGAATAGCCCTTTAGCCATTTCCCAAATCAGAAGCTGGACTTGGAAACCAACTTAAGCTTCGTGTAGACATGCCGGTCGGGAATAGATGTCTGACCAAGTATGAAAATTTAGAGTTTCACATATTGCCATGGTATCTGTGGTTGATCGAGGAAAGGATAATTTTCTTCTCTGTCTGGAGTGTGTATGTTGCTTCATGCTTCATGTCGAAGATCAACAAAACCCAGAAATACTGATGTGAAATAGAATTGGTGTTCTTTTTTTTTTTCCACACACGCATATTATAGTGTGGCTCTAAGAGAAACTCAATCGTGCAAAACACAAATCGTACAAAACAGAGTTGGTGGGGAGGTAAAAAATAAATCTTTATTCGCACGTAAGGAAGAATACACACACATATACATATGTGTATGTAGATTGTTGTGATTGTAATTCCTGCTCGGTAAACTAGTAGCCTCTGGTGGATTATCAACATTGTTGGCTCACAACAGGCTGACGACGTCCGTCAATAAACCTGCTGCAACCTACATCTTATGTCTTTGGCCAACAATTTTTATTTTTGTCTTGTGATTTTGTCCCTCGCGCTGCATCAGGAAACAAAGTGCCGATTCTTCATGTTTGTTATTAGTTTTGTCGTCATCGCCGTATTTGTGAACCGGAGTGGGAAAGAGAGTTTGTGGCGAAGTGTGAAATGAAAACGGGCCATCTCCCCACGTGTCGAACGACACATTTGTGCAATCATAACCGCATCACCCAGGTCGCTCAGTCCGACGCCATCAGGATTCACCTCGACTACACCGACGGAAACCACGTGAAACGCTAGAGCAGACGGCCGGGGTTGGAAACAAAACAACTGCTGCTTCTGTATAGATTGCAAACGTGAAATTGAGGCTTTATCCAGGCAGGTAAAAAGGGCATTTCAGTACTCTAGACGAGATGATACAACAGCATGAATGATTTTCTCTAGGTCAACTCTGGAGACCTTTGGTCTGAGTTTAGAAATGTTTCTTAAGAACTGTTTTAATTTCTTAATAAATTAAAAATATTTTTTAATGTTTTCATTTGAGAATTCTCCAATTGTCAGCTGGATTTGTCAACTGACCTGTCTCTCTGTCTGCGCTCTTGAATTTTTAGGTGTGGGTTTTTTCTTTTTCATTTCTGTCGTAAACGAACAATTTCTCCCATTTACTTCAGTAAAGTTGACAATTGCTCTTTTCCACTGTTTTCTTCTCCAGATTCTCTGCAGTGTAACATTTGTAACCAGGAGAGGAGATCCACTCTGGACCAGGAGGAGTTAGAACCTCTGCATGTGAAACAAGAACAGGAGGATCTAAAACACCATCAGATAAAAGTGGAAGAGAA
>NW_006800365.1:19010-20772 GCF_000485575.1 Poecilia formosa
AATTGGGATGTAGAAAGAAAAGATGAGCAGCTATTTGCATGCACATGTTTTTATACATGTGAAATTTTTATGCGCCACTTTTCTTTTCTCCATATGCCAATTTTTTGTGTAAAAGCTGCACATAAGGAGACCCCTGGCCATTAGAGAAGTCTCCAAAGATCAACTGGATATGTGAACTGATCTCTTTCCTCACTTGAATTTTTTGTTGTGGGGTTTTTTTTTTTTTTTGAGATTTCTCTCTTAAATGATGAAAGTTTTTCATTTACTTCAATTAAGTTAATTCCTCTTTTTCTGTTTTCTTCTCCAGATTCTCTGCAGTATAACATTTATAAGCAGGAGAGGAGATCCACTCTGGACCAGGAGGAGTTAGAACCTCTGCAGGTGAAACAAGAACAGGAAGAACCAGAAGATCAACAAATAAAACAAGAGCAGGAGGATCTAGAACATCATCAGATAAAAGTGGAAGTGGAAGAAGTTTACTGCAGTCAGGATGAAGAACAGATTGAGCTGAAACAGGACACTGATACCTGCATGGTGGTTCCTGTTGATGAGCAAACATCTCACACTGAATCAGAAACAAACAGGAACCAAGTCATCTTCCAGGAAGCTGCTGAAGCTGAGAACCAAAATCAGGAAAGAAGAAAACCTTTCTCATGTGTGACCTGTGGAAAACGTTTTGCTTTCAGATCTGCTTTTGAGGCTCACATGAGAACTCATATGGGTGAAAAGCCGTTTTCTTATGTGAACTATGGAAAATGTTTTAGTCAAAAAGAGGTTTTAACTAACCACATGAGGTGTCACAAAAGTGAAAAGCCGTTTTCTTGTGTGACCTGTGGAAAAAGTTTTAGACTAAAACGTCTATTAACTCAGCACATCAGGATTCACACTGGTGAAAAGCCATTTTCATGTGTGAACTGTGGAAAAGGTTTTAGTCTTAAACAGCTTTTAACACGGCACATGATGATTCACACTGGTGAAAAGCCGTTTTCATGTGTGAACTGTGGAAAAGGTTTTGGTCAAAAACGTTTTTTAACTCGGCACATGAGGATTCACACTGGTGAAAAGCTGTTTTCATGTGTGACCTGTGGAAAAGGTTTTAGTCTTAAACAGCTTTTAACTCGGCACATGATGATTCACACTGGTGAAAAGCCGTTTTCCTGTGGGAACTGTGGAAAAAGTTTTAGTCAAAAAACGAATTTAACACGGCACATGATGATTCACACTGATGAAAAGCCATTTTCCTGTGGGAACTGTGGAAAAGGTTTTGGTCAAAAACGTTTTTTAACTCGGCACATGAGGATTCACACTGGTGAAAAGCCGTTTTCTTGTGGGAACTGTAGAAAATGTTTTAGTCAAAAAACAAATTTAACTGAGCACATGAGGATTCACACTGGTGAAAAGCCATTTTCATGTGTGACCTGTGGAAAAGGTTTTAGTCTAAAACCGAATTTAACTCGGCACATGATGATTCACACAGGTGAAAAGCCATTTTCATGTGGGAACTGTGGAAAAAGTTTTTGTAGAAAACATCATTTAACTCAGCACATGATGATTCACACAGGTGAAAAACTGTAGAACTATTTTCCATATATGTCCTGTGTTGAGGTTCACTATAAAAGTCATTTAGATGAAAACTGCAGTTATACACTGGAGGATTTTCTTGTTTGTGGGAAAATGGTTTAATTTTCTAATTTGTGAAATGTGATCATTTGGTTCTTGACATTTGGATACTTTAAGATGTACAATATGAACTTGAAGGATT
>NW_006800365.1:22450-25294 GCF_000485575.1 Poecilia formosa
TTTTTTATGATTAAATAGAAAAAAGTAGAATTAAAGCAGGACACAATAACAACACACACAACCAGATTAATTTTATTACAGTCTGACTCTACTGTTGGGTCTTTATGTCACCTGTATAATTAGTTTTAAAGATAACTTTATTTATTGTTATTATGAAACTAAAATCTCCAGCATGGGGAAGTGGGATGAGCTCGACTTTTCTCGACAAGCTATCGCGAGACCACAGGCTCTTCTCCTGCTTAAAATCCAGATTTTTTTTCCACAACATAACAAAAAGTTGAGTTTTAAACAGGAAGGATGAAGGGGCTGATGAAGATGATGCTTAAAATAATTAATAAACATAAACTGTTTTCTGATTGAAGTTTTTTTCAGTGTTACCTGATGCAGATGGGTATCACATTTCCTTAATGAATAAAATTCCCAAAATGCTTAATGGAGGAAAGATAGGTATTTATAATTGGATAAGTTTTTTTTTTTTTTTTTTTTTACAATCAAAAACAGAACATACTAAAATGGGTCGGTGTTCTCAAATCTGTAAAATATCTGATAGGTTTGTCTTTTAAGCAAAATATGGAAATTGACGCTTTCATTTGTTTCAAATTATATTAATCAGTCTAACTACCTATTTAATAATAAATCCATTCGTACTTTACAGTAAATGCAAAATTCACTGCACTACCTTTTATGAATTGATTGTATAAAGTATGTGTGATTGTCTTCAATAATTTGATGTTTCTCTCAACTTAGTTGTAACAATATTTTGGTCTTTTCTGCTGAGCGGTCTTCTGTGAAAGATTCTTTTTTATATTAAAACGGATTATGTATATTTAGATAGATCTAAAATTTATACTAATGTCTTAGGAGCTAATTAAATGTAATGTTTGATTTGGGAATAAAAGTTTAGAGTTTTTCTTTAGCATGTTTATCACCTTATATTTCAGCCCAGTAGATGATGGCAGTAGACCTGTTGCCTCTGTGGTTCATGTAACCGACGGTCTTGTGCTAAATTCAGTTTCCCTGCGTCGGGAGCGAGCATTGCAGCCAGAGAGGCGGATCTGACCATTTTCACGGCGCTTCTGATCGATTTCTCAGTAAAATAGAACTCATATAATCATGTAAAGGTTGTAACATTCGTTTTAATCAGCAGCTGCTGTTTGTAAAAGAAGCAATAACAAAATCATAAAACAAATTAATAAACGAGGTCTTATGTGGAAATCTTCTTACACTCTTTTCTGTTATTCTAAACGCCAAGATAATTTTTCCAACTTTTGTCACTTAAGCCACCAAACACAGGTTTCCAACATGTTGTGTGTTTTTAAAATTTTTCATTCCTCATATCACAGGATGGAAACTGGATGACAGCAGGGCACCAAAAATTAAGACTTCCTGAAAAGAGTGTAGACTTTATGGTAAATCTTGTTCTAATGCAAAATATGACAGATTACTGGATTAAGAGGAAATTTCTAGTATACTACATGTTATCACACAACAATTTTTGAGAATTTCTTACTCTTTATTTCCCAAAGTTATCGGGGGAGGAGAGGAGAGAATGGATATTTCAGCTGCCTGAAATAATCCGTTCCCCCTCCATAAAATGGGAACANGGCTTCTGTTCTGTATATAAAGGATTACCTGAAGAATGAACATGGGTTGATAACATCCGGGCGCCCAGCGGCGCTGTGTTTTGAGCAGGAAGACGAAGAGGGAAAAACCCGCAGCCGGAATCCGCGGCGCAGTGAGGATTTCCATGATAACAATGGCTGATCGATCATTCTTATTAGCAACAGACAAAAAGTATCAGAGACTGAGAGTACTATGAGATGCTGGCAGTCTGAGAGGCAGCTACTTAGAGATCCAAGCAGGGGAATAGCGGCGCTGCGTAGCTGCAGGGAGTCAATCACTACGGGGTGAGGCGGAGCTTTTAGCAGGTAGAAGAAAGCAGCTTAAATGTAATGTTTGATTTGGGAATAAAAGTTTAGAGTTTTTCTTTAGCATGTTTATCACCTTATATTTCAACCCAGTAGATGATGGCAGTAGACCTGTTGCCTCTGTGGTTCATGTAACCGACGGTCTTGTGCTAAATTCAGTTTCCCTGCGTCGGGAGCGAGCATTGCAGCCAGAGAGGCGGATCTGACCATTTTCACGGCGCTTCTGATCGATTTCGCAGTAAAATAGAACTCATATAATCATGTAAAGGTTGTAACATTCGTTTTAATCAGCAGCTGCTGTTTGTAAAAGAAGCAATAACAAAATCATAAAACAAATTAATAAACAAGGTCTTATGTGGAAATCTTCTTACACTGTTTTCTGTTATTCTAAACGCCAAGAGAATTTTTCCAACTTTTGTCATTTAAACCTGACAAAAGTCAATCACCAAACACAGGTTTCCAACATGTTGTGTGTTTTTAGAATTTTTCATTCCTCATATAACAGGATGGAAACTGGATGACAGCAGGGCACCAAACATTAAGACTTCCTGAAAAGAGTGTAGACTTTCTGGTAAATCTTGTTCTAATGCAAAATATGACAGATTACTGGATTAAGAGGAAATTTCTAGTATACTACATGTTATCACACAATGTTTGATCATTTTAAAACAGTTACTCTTTATTTCCCAAAGTTATGGGGGAGGAGGAGAGAATGGATATTTCAGCTGCCTGCAATAATCCATTCCCCCTCCATAAAATGGGAACAAATTAATCTACCTGCAAGTCCTTAACTGAGTTTAATCTTTCTTTCATGAACAACAAATTATGTGAATATGGTAACATTTGCTCTTTATTTGCCAAAGTTATGAGGGGGCTCTGTCGCTGCAATTATCGGTATAACACCTGCACTACCTCC
>NW_006800365.1:25498-28011 GCF_000485575.1 Poecilia formosa
CAGCTTTACAAATCTTTTACATTACATTACAAAGACATGGTAAGACAAACCTTTATCTTGGCTTTTTTCTGTTATTCCTCTTTCTTTTCTCCCTCCCTGAAGGATAAGTCCGTTTTTGAGACATTGTTTTTCTAACGGAGCTTTGGACATTTGGACTCACACACACTTACACTCACACATTATCAAATATATATTATAGTAAAAACAAATCAGGTTATAGTGAGATTGTGTCTTTTTGATATTTTAATGACATAGAAATTATTACTGAAGAAAAAAAATTGCTCCACTAAGGGGGCCCCTTGGTAGTCCTGGGGCCCTACGCTTAGTTTACTTGAGCCGGCCCTGGGTTGCCGGTCTGAACGCCTCCCTCCCCCTTTTGTCTCAGTTGTCGAATCCTTGGGCAAAATACTTCACCCGATTTGCTCGTATTATCCAGAAGGGGGCGGTAATGCAACAATGTGAATGCCAACAATCATAAAATCCCAAAGAAGAAGAATAGGAGAAAGAACAAGATGGCGCACGGTTTGCTTTGTTGAATTTTCGACAGTTTGTCTAAACGAGTTTCTCAACGGGCAGTTAATCCTGCTGAAGAAACTTTCACAGAGTTTAAGGGAATAATCGTCAAAGTCGGAGGAAGAGATGGACGATCAGCGCAGACTGCTGGATTTCTCCCGGACTCCCCGGATTATTTTACACCGGATAGGTAGGAAACACCAGCGATTAGATTTAGGTTAAGGTCTAAATGTATGAAGATTTCTGTATGATGATCATTTTAGTAACTGTTCCCCTCCCATATAAATGAACACAGACGTCACAATTATGCTGTGGAAATGGCTAATTTATGTAGAGATAAAATGAAGCCAGTGACCTCAGTTTAAGTTTTTATGCTTCTCCCTCCTGTATTAATAAAGAGAGTTGCATTACAAAACTGGAGAAATACAGTTGAATTGAGTTTCAGCTTCCAGCACGACAACGATTATAAACATAAAGCAAAGCGATGGTTTAAAACAGTGGTCCCCAAGCCCCGGGCCGCGGATGGGAAGAAGAGATGAGTAGAGCTTGTGAGTCTTAAGTCACCAACATGCAGAAGCCTTATCCGACGGTTCATTCTCTCCTCCTCCGGGCCGCAGCAAAATTTCCAAGTCTTGATGAAAAGGTTGGGGACCACTGATTTAAAACACGTGTCAAACTCGAGGCCCAGGGGCCAAATCTGTCCCGCTGTAGCTTTTTATGTGGCCCTCTAGACTCCCAAGTTATAGCAATAAGTTCCTCTTGCATCAATAGGTTTTTTAACGAATCTCCAAACTTTACGCAAAATCAACAGATTCCCAGATTTCTTTCTGATTTTACTGCTAATTTTTTCACCATTGGTCGATTTAAACAAAAAAAAAAAGAGTCACGTATAACATTAGAGAAATTAACACTGCAAAAACAATCACAAAATCCCAGATGGACTGATCAGTGTGAAAAGATGCTTAATATTTCTTTTTAAGAGACACACGTTGAATGCAGAAACAAACAGATGTTTAAAGGTAAAAGGTAATTTTATTTCTATAACACATTTTCAGCAACAAAGCAATACAAAGTGCTTTATAGGAATTAAAAGGAAATGCAAACAAAAAACAAACCAAATGAAGAAAAATCTAATAATGTTGATCCAAACTAGACAAACTAGACCCTATTCAGGGTTGCCAGATAAGTATAAATAAGTATCCGCTGGTCTAGTTCCTTTTCTGGGTTGGAAGAATCGGAGTCTAATAAGTAATTGCTGAGGTAGTTTTTCTGGATTCCAAGTTCTAATCCCAGTTCTGGGTTCCTAAATACCATACCAACTTTATTTATAAAGCACTTTAAAATAACCACAGCTGATACAAAGTGCTGTACATAAAAACACAACATAACAATTAAAAAACAACTCTTACAGGCCAAATCTGGCCTGCTGTAGCTTTTTCTGTGGCCGTCTAGACCAAATTACATCAGCAACTCGCCAGTTTTCTGCAAAATTCACACAAAATCAACAGATTTCCACTTTTTTTTATTTTACTCCAATTTTTTTTCTCAAAATTGCCAAAAACATTGGGTTTGAGTGACTGCTTCCTCAGCCTTACTTGATGTTATAGTCTGTGACCGATACGGCGATTGATAAAAAGTCACATTTAACGTCACACTTTAGCGCAAAAATTCCTTACAAATATTTCTAAATTATCACCACAAAATCTGTGATCTTGATTGCAAAAAACCCACAAAAACAATCAGAAAATCCTGGATGCACTGATCAGTGTGAAAAGTTGTTCAATATTTAATTAAAAAAAACACTTAATGAATGCTAAAACAGATTTTTATTGATATTTTAACAGTTTAAAGGGTTTTATTAACTAGGGCTGTTGTAAACGAATATTTTAGTAATCGAGGTACTCGAATCATTCGAGGAATCGTTTCAGCCCTATATATAATAATAATTGTGTCCTCGCATGCCTCCGTTATTCAAACGTAAACGAACCCATGGCAACCAG
>NW_006800365.1:28997-34777 GCF_000485575.1 Poecilia formosa
CTAATAAAACATAAATTAACGAAGCTTTGAGGCAGGTTAATTTTCCTCGAGGAATTTTAGTAATCGAGGTACTCGAATCATTCGAGGAATCGTTTCAGCCCTATATATAATAATAATTGTGTCCTCGCATGCATCCGTTATTCAAACGTAAACGTAACCATGGCAACCAGCCCCGCGTTAGCCGTGCCCGCCCTGAACTGGAAACCTTTTTCTTTTTCTCTCTTTCTTTTCTTCTTTCTTTCTTTGGCTGGTAGTGGCCGAATTTCTATTATTTTAGGGACTCCCGCGCTTCCCATGTCTGTCTCCCGCACATTTTTCAGCCGTTATAACTTTTAAACCGTTGACATGTTTTTTCCGAGCCGCCTTTAAACTCAACACGAGCGCGAAGAAGCTCCCGCCGTTTTTACACCTGGGCGGAACCGACCGAGGCCTGCAGCTGCTGCTGAGCAGAGGTTGGTGTGTGTTAAAGTCATGGCAACAGACCACCAAACGGCAAAGAACTTTGAACTGTTTTTTCAAATAAAAATAAATAAGTTGACTAATGGTGTCTGATGCAGATAAAGTTAGCTAAACGATGTCTAGACATTAACTAACTTTAAACTACAATGAAATAAGGAAAACAAGAATAAAACAAATCTAACCAAAATACCTCAAATAAAGAAACCAGAACGACCCTGTAAGATAAAACTAAAATGAACTAGACAATAATTGATAAAACATAAAAGCACAAAAAAACTAAATCCCAACCCAAAACCCAGAGTCCAGACACTGACTCACATGCAGAACTCTCCCAGGAGACAGTTGAAAGAGATTAATAAAGTTTATTGAACAATCACTGAATAATGAATGTGCGAAAGTTTTTTAATGGGAGCTCACTGACATTGAGAGACTGGTCAGTCACTGTAGAAGAAATATGTGAAATGGAAATGCTTACCTTCTGCCTAACACTCCAGGAAAACAAATCCAAAGATATTGCTTGAAATAATTGATATATAGGAATTAGAAAGTAAGTTGAGTATCATTAATTCATTATTCAGGGTGGTGAATGGGGCTTGGTGCTGGCGGTTCGGCAGGACTTGGTAAATCTGGAAAGAAACTCCTGCCTATTTGACTCTTCATAGAATTTTACATACATTGTGACCTGTTTGTCAAAAATCTGTATGTTTTAGTTTTATCTTTTTGTGTTGTAGTGCTGTCTCCCTTGGTGACCTCTCTGTTCTGAGTGCTGCTTATTGTCCTTATTGTGATTTTTATTTTATTTATTTTTCTTGTTGTTGTTTGCCCTGTTTAAAAATCTCATGAAAGTATATAAAAAAAATAAATTTCAAACATAACCGACATAAAATGTAATAATTCCTAAATAATAGCAATAATTACAACTTGCACTTAAACAATTACAGTGACAAATTTTGTATTAAATGGGTTAATGTGTTTACTTCAGTCAAAGTTAACAATTCCTCTTTTTTTCTATTTTCTTCTCTAGATCGCCAACAACATAACATTTACAAGGAGAAGCTATGTAAGCAGGAGAGGAGATCCACTCTGGACCAGGAGGAGATAGAACCTCTGCAGGTGAAACAAGAACAGGAAGAACCAGAAGATCAGCAGATAAAAGTTTACTGCAGTCAGGATGAAGAACAGATTGAGTTAAAACAGCAGACTGATACCTGCATGGTGGTTCCTGTTGATGAACAAACATCCCACACTGAATCAGAACCAAACAGGAACCAAGTCATCTTCCAGGAAGCTGCTGAAGCTGAGAACCAAAATCAGGAAAGAAGAAAACCTTTCTCATGTGTGACCTGTGAAAAACGTTTTGCTGCCATATCTACTCTCAATCGTCATATTAGAATTCACACGGGTGAAAAGCAGTTTTTATGTGGGAACTGTGGAGAAAGTTTTAGTCGAAAACAGCTATTAACTCGGCACATGATAATTCACAAGGGTGAAAAGCTGTTTTCATGTGGAAGCTGTGGAAAAAGTTTTAGTCGAAAACAGCTATTAACTCGGCACATGATGATTCACACTGGTGAAAAGCCGTTTTCATGTGGAAGCTGTGGAAAGAGTTTTAGTCAAAAAACGAATTTAACTCAGCACATGATGATTCACACTGGTGAAAAGCCGTTTTCATGTGTGAACTGTGGAAAGAGTTATAGTCAAAAAACGAATTTAACTCGTCACATGATGATTCACACTGGTGAAAAGCTGTTTTCATGTGGGAACTGTGGAAAAAGTTTTAGTCGAAAACCGGATTTAACTCGGCACATGATGATTCACGCTGGTGAAAAGCCGTTTTCATGTGGAAGCTGTGGAAAGAGTTATAGTCAAAAAACGAATTTAACTCGTCACATGATGATTCACACTGGTGAAAAGCCGTTTTCATGTGGGAACTGTGGAAAAAGTTTTAGTCGCAAATCGTATTTAATTAGTCACATGAGGATTCACACTGGTGAAAAGCCGTTTTCATGTGGGAACTGTGGAAAAAGTTTTAGTCGAAAACCGGATTTAACTCAGCACATGATGATTCACGCTGGTGAAAAGCCGTTTTCATGTGGAAGCTGTGGAAAAAGTTTTAGTCTAAAAACGAATTTAGCTCGTCACATGATGATTCACACTGGTGAAAAGCCGTTTTCATGTGGAAGGTGTGGAAAAAGTTTTAGGCTAAAACCGGATTTAACTCAGCACATCAGGATTCACACTGGTGAAAAGCCATTTTCATGTGTGAACTGTGGAAAAAGTTTTAGTAAAAAACCGAATTTAGCTCGTCACATGATGATTCACACTGGTGAAAAGCCGTTTTCATGTGGAAGGTGTGGAAAAAGTTTTAGGCTAAAACCGGATTTAATTCAGCACATGAGGATTCACACTGGTGAAAAGCTGTAGAACTATTTTCCATGTATGTCCTGTGTTGAGGTTTACTATAAAAGTCATTTAGATGAAAACTGCAGTTATACACTGGAGGATTTTCTTGTTTATAAAGTGGGAAAATTGTTTAATTTTCTAATTTGTGAAATGTGATCATTTGGTTCTTGACATTTGGATACTTTAAGATGTACAATATGAACTTGAAGGATTGATTTGTATTATTCTGAATGGAGAGAATGAGTGGGGTGAATGAGATTTACTTTAATGCATTTTTAATCCACAATAAAATGTGCTGTTGTACCCTAATTGTAGATTTTCATTTACTGTTTTGCACTTTGAAATTTACTCTATAAAAATTATTTAATAGGTTTGTCTTTAAAGCAAAACTAGACTGAAACTGATGCTGTTATTTGTTCCAAAATATATTAACCAGTCTATGTAAAAGCTTTTCAAATAAATTAACCTTCCCTTTTACTTTGAAAATGCAATATTCAATATAAACATATTTTCCTTCATTGATTGTTCTTGATTTCACAAAGTATGTGTGATTATTGTCTCCAATAACTTGTTGTGTTGCTTGTCTTAGTTGTATATTTTTTCTATTTTCTGCTGTGGCTGTTTTCTATTAAAGATCACCATCTTTTTTTAAAGTTGAAACTAATTTAATCTCTACACATATAGATATAAGTTTGATTAAGTCCTTACAAAGTCACTTGATCACTTGGATTTCCTTTGAAAATGCAGTGAATGCTGAACGCTACTGCTGAAATATGCAGAAATATTTGAGTTCAAGTGCAGAATCAAGCTTACAAAGGTAAAGTATAATATATATTGAATAATTTTAGTGTTAAAGAGGGCAATGAGTTTTAACCCAAAGTGCAGTAATAAGTGTGTAAGCTAACATTAGTAAAAAAGAAACTGCTAGCTTAAATATTAATATCATGTTGGCTTTCGCTAGCGTGTTGGTTAACACGACTTAACCCATTAAATAAGGGAAGTTTAGTTTTTAGGTAAAAACAATTCGCTAAAAATCTAATGTTAGCTTAAATTCTATCATTACTATGTTGCAGTAAGTTAGCATATAGCATGTTGGTAAACATTAACTCAGTCCATTGAGTAAGTTAAGCTTAGCTTTTTTGTCCCAATTAAACAAAAGCTAATGTTAGCTTAAATGCTACATCATGTTGGGTAACAGTAAATTAATCTGTTAAGTAAGGTAACTATTTGTAACTATTTTCTGGGCAGCTGTCGCTACTTTCCAGTAGTTTGTGTGCTAATGGGGAAATGACTAAAGTACAGGCGATTTAATATACAAAAAAATAGGCAATACCGTCAGCAGCCCATTTCTTTGTTTACAAAGAAATACTTTGTGGAAACGTTTCAGTTTTGACCCGTTTAACTGCTGGACTTTATCTAGCAAATCACATGTTAGCTGGTGTCAGCATTCATTAGCCAGAGGTTCATGCAGTGCTGTAAAAACCAGCTCACCTCCATACAGATTTCCTCTTTTTGCTTTGTTGTTGCACTAAAATGATCCAAATCAGGACTGGGAAACACCAGAAGGTTGTTTCACAACAGTAAGATTACAAAATCCAGGATAAGAGGTAAAGTTGGGCTTATAGTGCCACTGGTCCATCCTGGCTTTTTCATTTTCACAAAAACCAAACGAACAACATCCTTGGAAGGGTTATTAGAATTGTACATTATACTTGAGAGAAACAACTGCTTGCACTTTCAGAATCTATTTCTAGAAATGTGTAAAATGTTGGAGTATTATTGAAAAACAAAAATCTAGAACTGTTGAAATCTGATATTTTGTCTGGCAAAATTCTTTATTCATAAGCAAAGACAGCGAAGATCATCCCCAGTTTTTGACATTTTTAAAAATCCAAATTGTAATTGTATTTGGAATCTCTAAAATATATTGAAACGTATGAATACTTGACTGAAATGTTAATGGAATTGCTCACCGATGCATGTTAAACCTAAAATATTCATCCCTTTTGTTGCAGTTTTATTTATTATATTTTATATAAGTTATGTTTGTGTGTTCCCATGTCAAAGTGTCTTTGCTATGTTCTCTATATTTCATTGCATACTTTTGTAAATTGTGTACGTCTTTTAACTTTTGCATGCACAAAGTAAAAAGAAATGAAGCCTCAAAAATTAAATACAGTTAAAGTTAAATGTAGTTGATTTTATTTAGGAATAACTGGAAAAGTAAAATTGATGGGATATTACTTTATTATATAAAAATAATACAACTATTTAACACAATTTAATCCTAGAGTGAAATTCTGATCCACTCTCTATACCAGTCGGTGCTGCCAGCTCCTCTAAAGGTTGGACCTCTTAATGAGTTTTCTGTCAGAGCAGCACCGACAATCAGCTTATTTATAAAGTAAAACAAAAAGTATCAACTGTCGTTCCGGTTCTGTAGTGGCAAATAGTCGACATGAAAAATAGCAGGTAAATGGCAGTAAGCTTAAGAGGCTCCATGGCCCACCAATGCAATTCATGCACCCAAAGCCTCAGAACCCAAACCTCCAGGCTCAGCCAGGATCCCAGACAATACGCCCTCAAAATCCCAATAACCCATTTCTACCTCAGACCCACCCAGGAACAGAACAGCCACCAGGCCAGTAGCCCTGATGGCTGAGCCACCAGCCTGTAAAAACCCCATAAATGAGCTATATACTGCTGCCAGAATCATCCCCAGTAACCAATCTCCCTCCCAGGTGTGTTTCACTGTCCGCAACTCGCACTGAATGAGAAATATGTAGATGTGATGATCGTATGAACCACAAGGTGGCGGTAATGCAACAATATGAATGCCGACCGTCATAAAACCCCAAAGAAGAAGAGAAGGCTGAGGAAGCGGAAAGAAGATGGCTGATGGTCTGTTTTGTTGAACA
>NW_006800365.1:35882-94555 GCF_000485575.1 Poecilia formosa
TTGATAGATGTTTGAATATGGTTTACAGAAACAAAAAAGTGTGTTATGATCGATTAAATCCGCTGATACGTCATTGTGCTGCTAAACACATAACGCTGAGTGGAGTGGAGTACCGCTCCAAGATGGCCGCCCTAAATCTCGTCAGCGACAATAGGCGAGAGTGGTGCATGTGGCGTCTATCCTTATATTATGTCTATGGTTTAAACACCTTTATCAACGAGCAGTTAATCCTGCTGAAGAAACTTTCACAGTCTAAAGAAATTTGAGGTAGAGATATTAGGACCCGATAGATGGCAGTAGTGCAAAAATAGTGGATTCAAGCTGCCGTTAAAACCAAGAAGAAGAAGAAGACGAAGACGAAGACAGCACATGGTCTGTTTAGTTGAATCTTCCAGTGTTTCTCTAAAAATGTCTTCAGTCCATCTTAAACGAGTTTATCAACGAGCGGTTAATCCTGCTGAAGAAACATTCACAGAGTTTAAAGGAATCATCGTCAAGTCGAAGGACGAGATGGACGATCAGCGCAGACTGCTGGATTTCTCCAGGACTTCCCGGATTATCTTACACCGGATAGGTAGGAAACACCAGCGTTTGGACGAAGGTTAAGGTCTAAATATAGAAACTTTATTCACCAGGATCATTTTAGTAACTGCTACCTTCCCTTATAACTAATTTTTAATAGGCAAACCCTACGCTAGTACCCAAAGTACTTTAGTTTATTTCAAATATACTTGCATTTGTGTAAGTATATTTTAAGTATACTAAGTATTAAGTGTACTACCTATAAATATATACGAAGCATACTAAAAGTATGTTAGACGAAAACACAACTGAACAACAACCGGATGGAAATGAAATGAGGGTCACGAAAAGAGCCCGGAGGGAGGAAGGCTGCTAACGTGTTGCTAGCTGGTGGTAAGTTTGTTTCAAAATGCTAATTATCTTTGTTCAATTACAAACAGTGCAGTAAAGATAAGCAAACTTACGTTGATTTCAGACATAATTATTTTGTGAATTTTATTGTGACTTATATGATTATTACTATAACAATCATTCAGCTTCATGTTATAACTGCATAAAGGCTCTCTGTTGAGACTTAATAGTTTTCTTCATAAACTTAACCTGGTTTTAATCGAGCTCAGTATGCCAAAGAGACGTTGATATTGTAAGGTTGTTGTTATAACTCCTTCATCAATGTTTTTATCTTCAACATATGTTTACAGTCTAAGCAAATGAAGATGAAAGAGGAAGCCAGAGAAATCAGGTGTTAGGAAAACTAAAGACTTTCCTGTCTCAGAAGAAGCTCTGGCTCCACCAGATCAACAACCAGCTCTGAGGATGAACCTCCACATTGTCTTCATCGTGTAAGACTTTTTTTTTTTTTTTTAAACTGAGCAGCTGGCCACAGTTTTAACAGCAAAAACTGGTGTGTTACCAACACCAAATGCTTAATAAACATGATTTGATTTATAGATAACTGGACATAATTTTTCCTCTTGTAAATCTAGCATTTATCTTTCATACATTTTATTTGTTGTTGGCTTTCAGGGCCCTGTGATGGACTGGTGACCTGTCCAGGGTGAGCCCTGCCTCTCATCTGATGACTGCTGGAGATGGGCACCACCAGCCCCCCTCACCACCCTGCAAGGATCAGTGTGTTCAGATCATGGATGGAAAGGTTTTAAGGTAGTTTGTCTCCTTAAGTCCACACGTAAAACAGCTTCATACTTATTGCCAACATCAACTGATTCTATGACATTGCTTACTATTTTTTTCTACTTCTAACATAAACAGGCCAAGAAGACACCCAGAAATGTTTTTCCACCTGAGGCATCCGGTCCCAATCATCATCAGTTCTGATGATGCCACATACATGACAAGTCCACAACGTCTTAAAATTGTAAGTCTTACTTTTTTTCCTAGCTGTTTTTCTGTACTCTTTAAAATAAAATGCTTTCTTTGTTTAATTGCTCTATTGTTCTTTTCTGCAGGTTTCTGTAAAGTGCAGTGAACTGGAATGTTCTGTCGTTGATCCTCACTGTTCTTAAGAAGGAGAAACGTCAGTTTGTCTGGCAGTAATGCTGGAATACTGTGACATTGTATTAAAACAATACTCTGTCCTTGGTGAAATATTTTTCACATTTCCTCTAGTGTACCTATCGTTTTATTGTGCTAATTTTCATTAGCATGTTGACTGTAAACTTTGAATGTATTGACAATTTGTACAATTCTGTTATAGTATATTGGCTCTTGAAAAAATGTGGGTAAGACTATTTGACGGGGTGTGCATAAGACTGACAAGAGACTGTCATAAACACCTGTTAGGAACATACTAATAGGTGTCATGACGTTTCATTCTGTAAGTATCATTATTTTGTAAATAATGACACTAATGCAAAATAGGCCATTTTAGTGGACTTTTAATCCAACTTTTAAAGTAGCTTCTCATTAAAGGTGTCATGATTTATCGAATGTCCCTTCATGACAACAGTCAGACATTCATAAAGACTCTTTCATGTTCATGACAGTGTAGTGTCAGTCTTATGCACAGCCCATTGTAACCCACGTGACCGCCGTGACCCAACCACCTTCCCTTTAAGTCTTCCCTTCAAGATCCGGGATCCTCATGTGTTTTTCCGGATTTTCCCCTGTGCTGCTGCTCACTGTTGGTTGTGGCGTCTGTTGTTCATAAAACAACCTGAAAGTTCCAAATTGACTCATCACTGAATAATTTAATCCCTAAAACATGAGGATCTGCGGTGAGTTGTTGAATACCACCTGACTTGATGTTGATCTGCAACAATAGCGCCGCTAATATAGCCGCTGCAATACACACCAGGCTGGGATTCTTTGACAGCTGGTATAGCTTCCTGATTAGAACAGGTTAACATTGCATCCACCTCCTCAGACAATCCGTTACTCGACAGTGAGTAAATATCATTTACATATAGATAGTAGAGCGTTATTTCCGCGACGCTCTGCCAGTTAGCATTAGCTACCAACTCGACAATCCACTTATTCAATTAATTACTCAATGAAAAGTCACACTGTTAAAGCCGAATTAAAGACCACACCTTTAATATTTAAAGGCTTCCCCTCTAACTTTAGATTAGATTATTTTTCATGATTTCTTTGTTTGTTATTGCATTCCATGCTGGTGCAGCAATGAAGTCTGGTACCCAACATGATTTTGTTTGTAGCTATTTTGATCAATCACATTCTTAAGATGATTGATTTGATTTATTATTAGTTGTTGTTTATAGCGACTGCTAATTATTTTATTTGAGCAATTTTGAACCTGAATTATGAAGTGCACTTTGAAAAGGACTTTTTTTTTCTTTTCCATTTTTATGAAGTTGTTGTCAATACATAGCAAGTATGTATTTAACTGTTCCCCCCCCCCCCCCATTTAGCTTATATAAAAAAAAAATGTATATATGAACTTAATGTGTGTTTCCTGGCCTTTTAGGTCAGGTTTTTTCCCCCTTCCATTGACTCACTTGATGTCGGAAGATGGTGAGCTACCCAAACACCACCTGGTGGTAGGAAAACTGAACTACACTCTCCACACAGGAAATGAACCAAACTCTAAGGGGTATCAAAGGGAACGAAACTATTCTCCCCTTGTTTTTGGACTTCTTTTGGACTCTATTAGGATTTCAAGTATCACTGATTATTATTAATAATTGTTTGCTTTGTTTTTATTCCCCCTCATGTTTCTCTTGAGCAATTTATTTTTGTTTGTTTTTTTATTATTATTATTATTGCCACTGCAATAAATAGCAATATAAACAAATTTCTTTGCATCAGTTGCATCAATTATTCACCCCAATCATGACTCCATGCCATGCCTACTTCTGATTCTATAAACTGGTTAACACTAAACCTTGCAGCCAGACCTGCATATTGTCTATTATTGCGCAATAGCCAGCCCCACCTAAACCCTCTCAATTCTCATAGACTAACTATTGACCAGCTCTCCAGTTAATGGGTCGGGAAAGTCTCTAGATCCGAGGGCTTTTACTCCATGGATAGTCTAGAAAACATTCTGTTTAAGCTGGTGGCGGGAGGACTCCTCTAGCCTCTGTTTGCCTCCGATCCAAAAGTTATCACCCTTTTCAATTATTAAGGCAGTTAACCGAGTAGCTCTCACGGTTACCTAACCTCAATAATCACTTTTGTTAACGGCAGCTCTCTCCCTTATAATAACAAGCACTTGTTGACTAGATAGATTTTAGTGGCTCGGCTTGAACCCCAGGGTGATTATTTACTCATCACCAAAGAAACCTATGGAGCCACCATTTTCCTAGAACATAGACTTTACAATAATCAGAAGCAACATCAGTAATTCCGGACTCAGAATTAATTTCAATGTCCACAATCAACAAAATTTAACATATATATATTTTATTAGTAGCTTTAGCAAGGTTAAGTGACATCAGCTTACTTCAAAAAGTGTTTAGTATTTAGTAAGTTATGATTGATAAATGCACTGATCCGTCATTGAGCCTGTCAAACATATAAGGTTGAGTGGAGCAGTTGACCTCTCCAAGATGGCCGCCCTAAATCTCGTCAGTGACAATAGGCGAGAGCGGTCCATGAAGAGTCTGTTCTTTATATATGTCTATGGGGAAAAGGGGCAAAGATGCATTCATGGGCCCAATATGGGTGGGAATTTACAGCTACTTCATGGAAACACTGTTTTCAACTAATACACCCAGTTACATTGATAAAAGAAGTTCAATGTCCAAATAACAAAACCAAAATTTTCATTAGTGATATGTCGAGTAATCCAGGAGGATTTTTTATGAAGTACATAAAACGGAGAACTCGCCTGAACCCGAGCAGTTAAAGTTTTTATTTTTTAGTAATAAATTGTTGTCCACATAGCGAGTAACAAGCCAGTCACAACTCTCTCTCTCCTGTTTGTTTCCAGTTTTCCTTTTGATCCAGCCATTGATTCATACAACCAGATTAATCAGAATTTATGTATCAGAATGAGAAACATCTTTTACTTGTTTATTCATTGTAAGGCTTCATGTTGTTTTGCCCATTTTACATATATTGTCCCCTTGATGTCCCAGTAGAGCATGTGAAGCACCGCGGTGCATCGGATCAGGAGTCCAATGATTGGATGCAGTTCCTCAGTGCTTCATGAAGCTTCATCTCACCATCACTAGTTTTCATTGTTTCCTGTCCTGCTCTGGTCAAAACCCACAGGCCCAACCCAGTGCATGCTGGTCCTGTACCAGTACCTATCCTGACAGAACATGGACCCACAGTTCTTCCTGTCTAATTTAGAAAAGTAAATAGCAAAGTAACAAAACCTAAACAACTATTAATCTACAAATAAACTCTGTAAATAAACCCCAGAGGTATAAAGTGAAGTAAAATAAAATTTTAATACAAATGTAAGTAATGGAAATTAAGTAATATCTTGAAATAATAAAATTTATAACAATGGTAACTATAATAATTTTATAATAAAAATATATTTTTTTAATATTCGTTAATTTGAGAATTCTCCAATTATCAGCTGGCTTTGTCGACTGATCTGTCTCTCAGTCTACGCTCTTGAATTTTTAGGTGTGTTTTTTTTCTTTTTTCATTTCTGTCGTAAATGATGAGCAATTTCTCCAATTTACTTTAATAAAGTTAACAATTGCTCTTTTCCTCCGTTTCCCTCTCCAGATTCCCTGCAGTCTAACGTTTGTAACCAGGAGAGGAGATCCACTCTGGACCAGGAGGAGTTAGAACCTCTGCAGGTGAAACAAGAACAGGAAGAACCAGAAGATCATCAGATAAAAGAAGAGCAGGAGGATCTAGAACACCAGCAGATAAAAGAAGAGCAGGAGGATCTAGAACACCAGCAGATGAAAGAAGAGCAGGAGGATCTAAAATACCATCAGATAAAAGAAGAGCAGGAGGATCTAAAATACCATCAGATAAAAGTGGAAGAGGAAGAAGTTTACTGCAGTCATGGCGAAGAACAGATTGAGCTGAAACAGGAGACTGATACCTGCATGTTGGTTCCTGTTGATGAGCAAACATCTCTCACTGAATCAGAACCAAACAGGAACCAAGTCATCTTCCAGGAAGCTGCTGAAGCTGAGAACCAAAATCAGGAAAGAAGAAAACCTTTCTCATGTGTGACTTGTGGAAAATGTTTTAGTCTAAAATGGAGTTTAACTCGGCACATGAGGATTCACACTGGTGAAAAGCTGTTTTCATGTGTGACCTGTGGAAAAAGTTTTTATGAAAAACCGAATTTAACTAGGCACATGAGGATTCACACTGGTGAAAAGCCGTTTTCATGTGTGACCTGTGGAAAAAGTTTTTGTGAAAAACAGAATTTAACTCAGCACATGAGGATTCACACTGGTGTAAAGCCGTTTTCATGCGTGACCTGTGGAAAAACTTTTAGTCTAAAACGGACTTTAACTGATCACTTGGTGATTCACACTGGTGAAAAGCCGTTTTCATGTGTGACCTGTGGGAAAGGTTTTAGTGGAAAAAACGGCTTAACTCGGCACATGATTATTCACACAGGTGAAAACCCATTTCCATGTGTGTATTGTGAAAAAAGTTTTAATCGAATAGGTAATTTCGCTCTGCACATGATGACTCACACAGTCGAAGAGCCGTAGAATTGTTTTCCATGTGTGTCCTATGTTGAGTTTAACTATAAATTGATTTGGTTTAAAACTAGAATAAGGTTGAAACGATTCCTCAAGTGATTCAAGTACCTTTATCATTTAAATTCCTCAAAGAAAATGTATCTGCCTTGAAGCTTCATTAAGTTATATTTTATTATTTAGCTCTCCGTGTTCCAGCTGGGTTATTACTTGCATCGTACAGAGCTCTCACTTCCGCCTGAGTTGTTGACGAAAGCTAAGCTTTAGCAGCATATCGTCCAGTTTTCAAGTTCGGCCTGGGAGGATTTTATTGATTGATGATGATGTTCGGGTCTTTGTCGTTTATCAGTGAACCAATCAGCATCCTTTAAATGACTGGCGTGATGCCTGGTAGTCTTTCCTCCTCCCAGAGCTGCTGCCTGGTAGCGGTTCAGAGCGAACAGCGGGGAAGAGGAAGCGCTGCAGGAGTATTTATACAGGTGAGCGGATAGACTGAACACTGCAGGCGGCTGCACATTAGATAACGTAAATGTAGCTTTATGGACGAATCTGAAATTTATTTCATATCATCCTGGTCTCAACAAATTGTGGCGGAGCTCATCGTGGCGACATGTAGCTGGTAGACGAGTTTCTGTGTGTGACGAACGAAGGTGTTAAATCCCATCGCTTTTTATTTTTTCTTCAGGTTAACTTGTAAAGTGAGCTATTATTGTTACGAGTTAATTTTTAAACTACAGAAAAGTTATTGTTAGGGAAGCTCAACTGTAAAAATTGGATTGATGTTGATATGCGATACTAATACTGCTGTTATGTTAGATTTACCAATGTTTTATTTTGATCTTTTTTATATCTGATTGCTTGATTAATCGTAAGAATAGTCGATGGATTTCTCGATTACTAAAATATTTGTTTACAACGGCCCTAAACTAGAATTAAAGACTGGAGGGATATTATTTTCTAGAAAGCTGAGAAATTGTTGTATTTGTTAAATGTGATCATTTAGTTCTTGACATTTGGATATGTAGAGATGTGAAACATTTTTATTGATGCTTTATTTTTTTCTGGCATATTCTGCAGCAAAAATAATGACAAACTGTATTGTTATTATATAAAGATTCAATAAAATGACATGGATTATAACAAAACTGGGTGATAAATTGTTCTAGGTGGCATTTAATGCCCTTATGGCTACTGGGTAAAAACTGTTCTTCTTTGTCCTTGTTTTAATGCTCCTCTATCTGCAGCCAGTTGGAGCAAATTGTGACCTGGTGTGAGGAGTCTTTTAAAATGTTCTTGGTTTTCCTGAGGCAGCCGACCTGTGGAGTTCTTGGAGAGAAGGCAGAGAGCAGCCGATGGTCTTCCTGGCAGATTTTAGGATTCTCTGGAGAGTCTTCCTCTGTGCTGCTGTGCGTCCGGAGAACCACACACACAGAGACGATGGCAAAAAAGTCTCTTAGAGGTTCCCCCTAAAATGCACGGGGAGGCGGCCATTTGGAAGCAGGTCCTGACCCGGAGGACAGTCCTGACCGGGAGGACGGTCCTGATTTGGAGGCAGGTCCTGACCCGGAGGGCAGGTCCTCACTCGGAGGACGGTCCTGACTTGGAGGCAGGTGCTCAATCGGAGGCAGGTCCTGACCCGGAGGGCAGGTCCTGACTTGGAGGCAGGTCCTGACTCGGAGGGCAGGTCCTGACTTGGAGGGAGGTCCTCAATCGGAGGCAGGTCCTGACTCGGAGGGCAGGTCCTCACTCGGAGGCAGGTCCTGACCCGGAGGGCAGGTCCTCACTCGGAGGCAGGTCCTCACTCGGAGGCAGGTCCTGACTTGGAGGGAGGTCCTCACTCGGAGGCAGGTCCTGACTCGGAGGGCAGGTCCTCACTCGGAGGCAGGTCCTGACCCGGAGGGCAGGTCCTCACTCGGAGGCAGGTCCTGACCCGGAGTAAGGTCCTCACTTGGAGGCAGGTCCTGACTTGGAGGCAGGTCCTGATCTGGAGGACGGTCCGGACCCGGAGTAAGGTCCTGATCTGGAGGACGGTCCTGACCCAGAGGCAGGTCCTCACTCGGAGGACGGTCCTGACCCAGATTCCGGTTCTGACTTGGAATGAGGTCCTGACTGAATCCGAATTGGAGCTGTGTACTTTCTTGGAGTGGAGGTCCTGACTTGGAGGCAGGTCCTCACTCGGAGGACGATGCTGACTTGGATGTCGGTCCTGACTCAGTGTATGGTCCTGACCCAGATTCTGGTCCTGACTCAGAGGTTGGTTCTGACCCAGATTCTGGTCCTGACTCAGAGGTTGGTTCTGACCCAGATTCTGGTCCTGACTCAGAGGTTGGTCCTGACCCAGATTCTGGTCCTGACTCAGAGGTTGGTCCTGACCCAGATTCTGGTCCTGACTCAGAGGTTGGTCCTCACTCCTCTGTGTGGCCCAAACTCGGAGGCCAAACTAAGACTGGACAAAACTCAACGTTTGTTCCACTCTTAGAGGGTTCTTGAGTCTGAGCATCGTCTGAATTATCTCCACAACAGAAAGCTTGTTGAATGAACATCCATGCCTTTCTGACATACTCTTGTGGTGGAAGGTTAATTTTCCTTGGACCTGCCAGGGTTCTTTTGAAACACTGTATAACCTTGTAAATAACTATTGGGTTGTCACTTTTATCATTTTAAGCAGCAATTCTCTAATTAAATCATCATTGCCTGAGAGAAGTTGAAAGATATCTCCGCAGAGTTTTTTCCCCCCATCTTGTCAAAAAAGACAAAATCTATGTCCTTTACTTCTTCCCAGAGTTTAGGAGCAAGCTTTTTCTGGACCGGTATGTTGTGCTTCATTTTGTGACTGGACTTATAAATCAATCGCCAAATAATTTTTTCCACCATATTTCTTCTTTCCTCTTTGGTTCCACGTTTGAAACCCGTCTCTTTCGCGTCCCTGAAAAATCGTTCAGGGTCCATACCTGCCTGAGTATAATCCTCACTCAGGCAGTTTTCATCTGAGTACAAGTCCTCACTAGGAAAAATCGTCTTTCTGGTCTTTCATTTTGTAAATGTAAACATTTCCTTTGGAGGAACAGGATTCTCCAGGTGATGTTTAAATTTTTACACAATAACAGCAGATTCTTCAATCACTTTCCAAAGGAGTTTGTTGAGAAAGTTTTTTTCCTGTAATCCAGGGTTGTTTGACCAGGATGGACTTTGTTGGAGAACCTTTTTTTCATGTTTTTCCAAAAAAAGTGAGCTGTGAGCTTTAGTCTTCAATCGGCTACCAGCGTATGTGGATCCCCAACCTGCTCGGCCACGACTCCCTGAAAGAGGCCCAGCAGCAGTCGGCCGCCTGGCTGCCTGACCCGTCCTCTCCTGAGTGAAATTAAAGCTGCAGTATGTCACTTTTATATAAATATTTTTTTTCAAATATTTTTTAAAACTGTCATTATGTTGTGACAATATGGTATGAGAGGTAATCTGTGAAAAATCTATTTCCTCTGCTTTCTCCCAGTTAGTTTTCTTTTTGAACAAAAATCTGACTGTGAATTTAATCGATTTTATCTCTTTTAACACTAATTATGTAGGTGTGGAATAATTTGCTAATTTAAACCAATCTATGTAGTTTTTTTTGTACACTCAAATTCAATAAATTTGTACTTATGTAATGATTATTGCTGCTTCTGTGTAGTTTTGGTTTTAAAAATAGCCAAGACACAAATCAGGTTATTATTGTTTGAAAGTGAGTGAATAACACTTCTAGAAAGATGCATGGCATAATTTCTGTGATTTTTCTTTTATTATCCTTTTATTTGAGTCTGATGAAAAATTTCAATTTTTTTTTTCTTGATTTCAACAAGAAAATGTGTAATATATTGTGTAAAAGTCTGAATATGCAGGCCTGGTACTTAATCTGATGGCATCTTGAATTTTGTTTACATCCTGACAGATTTTCCCAGAATCCGCCAGCAGGGGGCTCCAAAGAGCACTTCAACTTTTAATTAAAAATTTTTTCTCTTCAACTCTTTTGCTTGTCATGATGAGGTTAACATTTTAAAAAATCAGTTTTAGCTGAATAATTTAAAATAGTTTTCACCGACTTGTTTATCTACCATACATGACAACATATGGGGTTATTGTAGATAGAAACAGGAGGAGTAAAATTCTAAAATAAAACTAAAATATCAATCAGACATTTTCTAGAAACATTTGTGAGTTTCAAAAGTTGAACATTTACTGGGAAAAAATCTGAAATTTTGAGATTAAGCTCAGAAATGTTCTGGAGAAAAAAACATGGAAATTTCTGAGTTTCAAAATTGAAAAAAGAATCCTCAGAAATTTCCATGTTTTTTATAGAAAATTACTGAAATTAATCTAAAAATGTCTGAATTTTTTTATAGCAAATGTTCTCATTTTGTTGCACAGAATTCCCGCCCCCCCCACTCCCTAGAAACGTTTTTTTTTTCCGTTGGTGGACATTTATTTTTCTTTTTTCTTCCTATCTATGGCCCTAATGCGCTGTCGTAACTGTATATGGTCAAACTATTGTCTGTTTTTATTTATTTTTTTCAACAGATTTTTCCTGTGTCCAGGTGAGATTGATGCACCTTTTATCAATGTATTTTATTTTATTTTTATCTCAAGGCGCTTTACAAATAAGAGGTGCCATTTATTTTTTTTATAAAGAAATAGATAATCAAAGCAATGTAATAAAATAAGATCACAAAGATCATCTAATTTAGAGCTTTCAGTTGAACATAAAGTTTGTTTTTCCACTGGATTTCTGATGGTAAAAGGAGAAAACTTTCATGATCTGTGACAGATTTTGTCACAGTTGCCAACATCGGAATTAAATACCTGAGGTGCAAAATCAAACTGTATGAGGCTTTTAAGTTATTTATTACCTCTTACATATTCTTTTTATGCAGAACTTACAGTGTGGGGGAATAAGATGAAACACCTGAACTGTTCCTCAGCCTGCAGCAAGACTGTAGGGGGGAAAACCACAAGACAGGCGGAAGTGGAGACAATGAATGCTGAGAAGGAGCAGCAGGAGTGGGAATCAGTGCCAGTAGAAAACTGATACTTCCGCATTCTGTCAGACAGATTATCTTTTTATCTCAGCGTCAGTCGCCCTTTGTCCCAGCCACGCACGGCTGCAGACAGCGACAAAGGACCTCATAAAAACACATCTGTTGTACAACTTGGTTTTGTTTACCTGACTCTCACATGTAATACCTGTACTGCCAGTCGCTCCTTAGAGGAACAGCCTGACCTGCTTCCCTTTGAGTTCACTTCAACTTGGTGGGATTCTCACTAAGTTGAATTTCCCTCTCCAGACAACATTTCCCCCAAAGGAGACAAAGATTCTTGATTTGAGTCAAAACCCACCGTACCTGGGTCAGTCAGCGTGCACTCATATCTAAAAACATACAAAACCGGCATTGATTATCTAACATAATGTCTTCATTGTTTCTTTCCTTTTGCAGATTATGACAGTAAGGATACAGATTTAGTGGAAGTATGCACAGGGATGACATGTAGTAGTAAAGCTTTGTGGTATGTAATCACTGAGCCAGGTGTGTTGCTCAACCTGTTGTATCTCTTTCTGCTGGAATGTAGGAATACACTGTGTTGCTCTTTACTGTAGATGCCAGTTAATGTCAGTTTCCACCAGATCGGATATGCACTACTGTTCCGTATCAAAAGTGATTATCTTGTGACATCTATTTACTTATTTTATTATTATTATTATTATTATTATTATTATTGTCTTTTTTGCGTGATCGTTAACGCTTCAAAATAAATGCAAGCTGTATGTGATCTCCTGTGTAAGCTGCAAGCAACCTGAAAGTGTCCCGCATGCGCAGTAGAGGGCGCAATAATGTCACGCTGCAGTATTTCGCCAACCGCCATGAAGAAGAAGAAACTTAGTGTTTGCAGAAGTAAACATGGATGCTAACGGTGGAGCGTATCGATTTTGAAGTTGTTGCCCGGCCGGAGCAGCATATTAACAACTTAATCCTCATTATAGTCCGTCATAGTTGTTGTTTTTCTTTCCACTTGCGCGTATCAGGGCGCAGAATAGTGACGTTTGTCGAGTATCAATGACGTTCAGGTCGGATGAATGCGACCTGTCGGTTCAGGTCACATTTGAAAAGATCGGATACATATCGGATATCAAAGTGGCCTGGATTGCATTCGAATAAATCCGATCTGTTTTGTTTTAAGTATTAAATAAATAAATAAATAAATAAATAGATAGATAGATAGATAGTATTTGGATCACTTCGGGCGCAGTATGAACTGTAGCTTAGGAGTTTGGCAACCATTAGCGTTCTTATGACTTTAAATTGCTGCCGCTGGCCAGGCCCTCCCACCCAACTCAGTGTTTACACTCACACGGCTGTAAAAGCAGAAGAAAAGGCTCCTGTACCAAAAACAAGAACGTTTCTGAATGGTAAGTCAACAGCAAAACACTTGTCTTTTCCAGCAGCCAAAGCTAAAAACCAAACCTATTGGAGCTTCGCTTTAGTTGCTAGGTAACGGCAAATGTGACTAAACATTCAGGAGGTTTTTGAAACGGCTAATTTTCCAAACAGCAAAAAGCATTAACTTATTGAATAAAAAAAGCTGGATTTTCTTTTCTTTGTGGCCTTTATTCTTTAGAGTTTGGGCTGTTTTTAGAAGCAGTGAGACTGAAATTGAAGTACAAAAATGGTTAATTTAGAGCAACTGAGGCACTGTTGCCTTGCAGCAAGAAGGTTCTGGGTTCGATTCCCGGCCCTGAGTCTTTCTGCATGGAGTTTGCATGTTCTCCCTGTGCATGCGTGGGTTCTCTCCAGGTACTCCGGCTTCCTCCCACAGTGCAAAAACATGACTGTCAGGTTAAATGGCCTCTCTAAATTGTCCCTAGGTGTGACTGTGTGCATGGTTGTTTGTCCTGTCTGTCTCTGTGTTGCCCTGCGACAGACTGGCGACCTGTCCAGGGTGAATCCCGCCTCTCGCCTGAAACGTTCGCTGGAGAGGCACCAGCAACCCTCCTGACCCCACCAAGGGACAAAGGTGTAAGACGATGGATGGATGGATGGATGGATGGATGGATAGTGCAATCAATTACCTTCAAAATTAATCTAATTATGAGGCTTAGCGGTTTGTTAGAGAATAATAGTGAAGCAAAGAACAAGTATGTAAGAAAGAAAGCACTGTCAAGATTACGTTACATATGAGACTGGTGAGAGATCATGCTGTTGTTTAATTCAGAGTTGGAGCATTAAAAACAAACCAACCAACCCAGAACGATGCATTAGTTCTGGGTAATCCATCATCTTGGGAGAAAAATGGCATTTTTGGACTGGAGTTGCTTACCTCTGCTCTAAATTGTCCTCACGTATGGATGTAGTTTGTTTGTCTTGTGTGTCTCTGTGATGGACTGGAGACCTGTCCAATTTTTTTAATTATTATTTATCAACTATTGTGGAATGTAAGCTGATGAATTCAGTTTAGAGATTGTGAATCAGTGTGTGATGCATTTAATAAATTATTAAATGTTAGTTTATTGTGACTATTTAATATCAGGGTCGGATTTACAATGATGACTGGAGTGGACTGGCATCCTGTCTACCATAAAGAACATTTGTTTTTACTAATGCAGTGCTAGTTGCAGTAATATACGACTCAGTCAGAAACAACCAATTAGAGCCAGGAGAAGGGGTTTAGTGCTGCCAATCATCCTTGTGCTTACCCCTTCTGCTTGCTCTCTGTTATGCTGCTACTGGTTCACCACAGCATAGCTGGTAGATAAGCGTTTTTCCTGTAATGGTAAGTTGTTTTTCTGCCATTAGCACAATTGAACAGCGTACACAAGGGTGATTGACAGCACTAAGGCCTTCCTCCTGACTGATTGGTTGTTTTTGGTCACAAGCGGTGTGTTTTTGCAGACAGCAATAGTAGCTCAGGGAGGAGGTTGTTGAGCTCGATTCTTCTTGTTTGTTTTTTTTCCAGAGATCATCTGTCTCATATCATACGATCATGACATGGTGACAATTCTAATAAATATGGACAAACATATTTTTTGAAAAAGTTCCTAGTGATTGTCACTATTCATAAGGTGGCAGAGGATAATATAAACTGTAAAACTCATCCATCACATGATCATCTCTATCCACCTTTTCAAAAACTTTTTAAAGAAGCTCCTGGCTTCTGTCAGCCTCTGATATTCCAGCCTACAGTTCCCAGAATGCTTTGCGAGGCAGCAGCTGTGCGCTCCAGCAGCTTGCCCGCAGCAAACTGATGATAACACGCCGAACAAGGTGCAACGAAAGAGCGCTGAGTTGTTGTGTTTTTCTTTTTCTTCATCCACATTTCGGCTGCTCCGATGAAAACGATGTTCGGCTCTACGGAGTAGCACGATGGCGGTCGAAGGTAAGGCTGTTTTTTGTTTTTTTTTATTCTGCGCTGTCAGTTTTGTTTTTTCAGGGTTAATTAGTTCTAGTTGAAGGTTTACAGCGTCCAACCCGGGCGGCTCAGCTGTGATTGGGTGATTTGTAGGGAATACGTGCCGTTATTGCCCCGTAGAAGTGAAATGGAGGTGTTCTCCACAAGGAGCAGTGAACGCGCAGCCTCTGTATTTACATTGTGTGGCTCCTGTTGGGGGAACAGGTCTTTGCATAATCACCTCCGGCTCTACCTGGCGCTGCGTGTGTTTTCTGGAGGAAGAACAGCGGAAACAGAACGGTTTCGGTCTTCCCCTCCTCTTCTTGGCATGTGATGTTATGTCCTGTGTTGTGATGCAACAGAGAGCGAGTCCAGTCTGTCTGAACCTCGTCATTTGAGGCAGCAGGTGTTCTGACATGAGGACCTGAAGAGTCACCCTCTCCTGCTCGTGATTGACTCCTTAGTTATTTAAGGCAGCTTCCGTCTGGACGCTTTAAAGTCGGTGGGTCTGTCGGGATGCTCGGTCAGTCTCCTCACCTTATCGGAGGCATCTTGTGGATCCAGAATCCAATGAGAGGTATGTTAGTAATTCATCGCTTCTCCGTGCAGGCATGACGGTATAGACTGGTTCTCCTGCATCCAGAATCAGCTTATTTATCTCTGATCGTGTTGAGCAACATGACCTTTAAAAGTCCCTCCCTTTTAATTTTTCTTTAAATAATAATTTGCATGCATACAATGTTTTCCCCATGCTACAAATCGGAAAAAAAAACAAAAAAAAAACCAGAAAGCCATGATATGGGAGATTTTACATTATGCACGAAAAAGATGGAGTTTTCTGTCGTTACTTTGAATTAAAGCATTCATACAACTTCAAGGTTTTATAATTTAAATTATGATTTAATGGGACTATTTGATGCGTAAATTGTGAGACATAGTTTAGTAATTGATTATTGTTAACTGAAGTACAGATTCAAAATAGGCCAATAGCTGAGAAAAAAACATTCAGAGCAGTAATTGTACAAAACTGTACAAAAATGTATACGCTTTAGATTGAAGATGAGAATCTTCTTTGTATATAAACATGTTTTAGCCAAAACTCCTTAAGTGTCATAGTTTTTGTTTAAACCTCACTGAGTCAATACTTTGTGGAAGCATCTCTGGATTTAATTAAGTTTTTTTTTGCAGTGTATCTCCACCAGCTTTGCACATTTGATTTAGAAGTTTTGAAATATTTACCCAATTTTCTTCAAAAAAACCGCTCAGGGTCTAGAGGTTGGATTTCAAATTTTATCACAATATTTTGCAGTTCTGTTTTGATAATGATAAAAATGACAATGAAAACTATAACCTTTCTCTTCTTGGGTAACTGTATGGCACAACGTTCATATCGCAAGAAAAACAAATACTTTTCTTTAAAAACACTTAAAGCTTCTTCAGGATGCCACTTACTTAAAGAAATGTGATTTATTTCACATTTAAGACTTTAAGCGATCATATTTTTGGAGTTACTGATATTTACTGATGCTCTTGTGGAGAAACAGTTTGGAAAATAGTAAAAATAAGATTTTAGGCAGTTTTTTTTTGTCATATTAATGGAAATTTATCAAAATTTGTATCACAATAATAGATTTTTCCCGATAAATGCCCACTTCTATCAGGATAAACCAGATTTGATAAATCATGTCCGTGATTAGTATTTTCTAGTTTGTTAATTGATTCTCAAAGCGATGGAGTTCTGGACTTGGACTAGGCCATTCTAACACATTAATGTGCTTTCAGCTAAATCAGGCTTTTAAATTGCCCCAGTTCCAAGTGGCCAACATGGTGTTGCAATAAACAAAACAACAAACAACTTATTTTGACAAACTTCAGAAATGCCTACAACAGTCGGGTCCATGAAACCAACGTTAGTGCAATGGCCGTCTCCTGACTGGTGATTAGGGCTGAAACGATTAATCGTTTAATGATCGATTGTTAACTGGAATATATAGACAGTTAAGCTAAAACTCTACAAAAAATACATACATTTTGCATTTAAGATAAAAACCTTCTTTGTCTGTAAGCATGTTTTAGCTTCTCCTAGTTCATATTTAGTAAATTAATGCTACATTATGGCATTTTAGGCAATAAAATGTGTATTTTTGTACTTGTAAAAGGAATTTCTTGATTTGTTTGCATCTTTTAATGTGCTTCTAGTGTTGTATAAAAAAAAACTTAAGTGTTTAAATTAATAATCTGTAGAATGTGTTTCTTTATCCGATTGTCAGGATCATAGATAGATTAATCGATAACTAAACTAATCGTTGGTTGCAGCCCTTGTAGTGATTTTAGCTCGCAGAATTAATGAAGCACTTCTTTATCAACACTTAACTGTAAAACTTACAACAATAAGACATTTGATCTGCCAAATATTTGTTTTACTATCTCATCAAAATGCAAATGTTGTCCTTTGCATGACTTTTATCTGTTAGACAGGAAAAACACTGTCTGCAATATTAACACGGCAAAGGTAGTATCTGTACGTTCCAATTGTTGTGTGTATTTTTTACATAATAATGTAATGTTCCTCTTTCACCATGTTTGCCATCTCATACAGGTCAGATTAAGCTGAAAACGTGATTTATTGCAGGGTTCTGTTGATAATTGCTTTTGAAAAAGACAAACAATGTTTTGACATCACACTGCAAACTCAGGACAGGAAATGAAATCAAAGTGAAAATCTGATGCAACATATTGAGCTGGATTTGGTAATAACTGGAAATAATCTGTCTGCAGTTCACAAACAAGAAGCTTGTAAAATAATAAACCCAAAAAGTTAAATTCACGGCTCTGTTGAGTTGCTGCTGCACAAATGAAGAATAAAATACAGCGACGGTTATGTTTTTATCTGCAGGTCATCTCGGTACCTTCAGTGACTCACCACCTTGTGTCATTGCGAGACATGATTTATGAGCAACATTTCTCCTCGGTGACACTTCAGTAACATCAGATCTGAGAGCACAAACTGATTTTTTTTTTTATAACTCTGGAGACATGAAGCAATGAAACAGTTTCTCATTCAGAGATCCAGATGAAAAGCTGTGCATCCGACCCTTTTTCATGTTTCTGTCAATATTAAATCACATTTACAGGAATGGCTAAATGACTCCAGAAGCACATTAAAAACCTCATGCAGGTCACATAAAAACCCAGAATATGTAAAACACTGCAGGCCTCGGTTAAGGTCAGAGTTCACGATTAGAAAATAACATGATAGGAAAATATTCTGTAGATTTACAAAGCGATGCCGTAAAACTTTGGAATCTGTGCATCTGTTACATCCGGTGTGAAACATAATTTCAGGAAAAGACGAACATAACGGTCAAATACCGAGATGGTAGCGTTCTAGTCTGGCAAAAAAAAAAAAAAAAAGATTTTGGAGTGGCTTACTCAAAGTCTGTACTTAAATCCTATTGGAAGGTCATATTAGGGCTGGAGGAAATGGCTGAAAAATATATCACAATAAAAGCATCTCATATCAGTGGATATCCATAATTGTCAATATCTAATTAATTTGTGTTTTTGTTTAAAATATCTAAATTACTGTCAAACTGATAAAACATTTCCTGTTTTATCAACAGTTTTCTCTCCATGCTGCCGTTCAAGCAGTTACAATGTCCAGTGGAGAAACCTTAAACAGCTGCAGCGCAAGTTACTCTACAGGTTGTTGCTAGGTAACCAAAGAATGAGTGAGTTGCTAGGTAACCAAAGAATGAGTGAGTTGCTAGGTAACCAAAGAATGAGTGAGTTGATTCCACCAACTTTGCTTAGTTAGCTAAGTTAAAGTTGAGCGGCTAAAGCCTTTCCTTTCTGTCCTGTATCTCCCAGAATGCTTTATAGTTCTGGATATATTGACTATTCTATCAGGCATATAATTTATTGATATTGATCTTGTGTGTACGTATCATGATATGATTGATTTGTTGTTCGGGCCTAGACTGTACCTTAAACTTTGAAATTATTTACTGTGTTTTAATTTATCATGCTTTTCATTTAATTACTTTGACAGACTTGGTTGAAAATGTCTAAAAATGTGTCCCACATGTTGTAAAATATTGAGGTATTCTCTGTATATTTTGATTTTTTTAGAGCGAAATCCAGGATTTTAACATTTTAGTACTATAGTGTTAATGGTTCCATTTCTATTGGATCTTCTTGAGGTGTTTGAGTTTTTTTCCCCTCCCTTTACAGAAACCTGCGGATTAGTTGTATTTATATTTAACCTGCTGTTTCACAGAGCACAGTAGACATAACACTCGCGCTTTGTGCTTAGATTTGCTCTTTCTTTCTTTCTTCCTGACAGAAGAACAATATCCTCTGGGTGGAACAAAGCGGAACAAGAACATCACTATTTCAAGAAGTGATGTTTGGAAAAAAAAAAAAAAAAAGGCGCACCACTCTCTTGCATCACTGTTTTCCATCTGTGCTGCACTAATAACCTGTGCAAAGCAGAATATGGGTCGTCTACTAAATCATTTAGAACCTGAGATGACAAAAACCTGTGTGAGAAAGTAGAGGCCTAGGAAGACCTGCTCCCTGTGCGGGCTTTACTTCGGAAGACGCTTCATCGCCATTCGCCGTGTTCAGCAAATCCTGGCAATGAAGGCTGGAAAATGTGTGCATTGCTTTTCTCTGCTTTACAGCCAGTCAGCAGATTATTTGAATTTCACTCCGGAGGTTTAATCAGTCAGAAATTATGTGAAGGTTGATCATATCTGCTGCTGCTGCGCTACAGAGTAATCGCATTATGACCAAACTGGAATTCGCTTATATTTTGCTTCAAAGCTGAAACGATTAATCGGATTAATCATGATTAATCATGATTAATCAGCTAATTTAGTAATCAAATAATCATTAATTGGCATATACAAACTCAAAAAAGGAAATTCTTTTAAAAATCACACTCAAGGCTGTAATTATGCCAAAATTGTACAGAAAATATATACATTTTGCATCTAAGATAAAAAAAAAAACCATTTGTCTGTAAATATGTTTGACTAAGTGGCGTAGTTTTCTTCTTCACCTGGTTAAAATTCTGTAAAAAAAAGAAATAAAATCTTATATTAAATACATTTTCCCCGCCAATTATTGATCAGTAAACCAAAAGAATACATTTTAATCCTACACTGTATTGATGCTGTCAAAGTTATTGTTAAAAGTATTTTTTAGCTGCATATGCGTCCTCTGCTACAAATGATTAATCGTGCATTACAGGAATGCCATATTATTGCTATTTAACAATAACATATTTTCAGATTTTAATAAAGGAATTTATTTATTTTCATTCTTTTAATGTGCTTATAATGTAAGAAAAAGTCTTAAATGAAAAGTCTGCAGAATGTGACATTTTTTTCTATCCGATTAATCTTTGAATACAATAATTGACAGTTATTGCTGTTATTCAAAGTGTTCCTGATCCAGTTTTATAGCTGGACAAATAAAAAATCCTTTAAAAATAACCAGGCACTGTGCAGAAAATGAGCGAAAAACAAAAGTAATGAGGGATAACTCTGGATATTTGCTCTGCTTTACCTGTGGATCCGTTTCCTCTATGCATCATTTTATTCACCTGAACAGATTGTGTTGAATAATTCAACCTTAAATTTCTGCGCAGATGGAAGAGCTTTCCTAAAATAGCTGACAAAGTCGTAACCTAGTGACCAAAGTTAAATTTAGCCGTGCCAGACTGACGCTGAGCTGAGCCGGATCTGATGCGTTTTTCTGTGACTATAATGGAGAAATAAACGGCCGGCGAAGGAAACTGGTTCTGCATTCCTGCTTCAAGTTTATGTAGAGACGTTACGGTTAAAGGAGGAAGGGACCAAAGAAGGTCCAGTTCAATTAATTTATTTCAGAAAATAACGCTAATTGGTTCTCTTTGATGAAAACATTATTTTTTCGCTTATATCATTTTCACTTATATCTTGTCTTCATTCATTAAAAATAACGTTTAGATTCTTATCAAAGTAAAGGAATATTTAAATGGGAGTTTCTATTCTGAGAATTTTCATACATCTTGTATATTTCCACACAAACTTCAGTTTTTGTTATTGTGACTGAAGAAGATTTGAAAGTTTTTGTTTTTCCTCTAAAGTTTCTAACTATAATTATAGTATAGTAGATTATAGTAACTATAATCTGAAAAGTGCGGAGTATATTTTGTGATGCCTGTAAACTTTTAAGCAAAATGCAATCCAGCCAGTTCCTTTAACAAGTCACTTAATTAATCTGATTAGTAAACAGTCCTCAGTATAAACCTGTCACTGCAAAAACACATTTTACAAAGTATTTTTTTATTTAGTTTATACTGCAAATATCTTAGCCAACTTGAAATAAGACAAAACTGATTTACAAGTAACTTTTCAGCAAGATATAGCAGCTCGTTTTAAGTAAATGGTTCCTTAATTTTGATGAAAAACTTGCAGATTATTTCACTTATAAAATAGGAAAAATGTCTTGTTATAAATTCATTAATCTGCCAGTGGAACTAGAAAATTTTCATCAAAATTAAGTAATTACTGACTTAAAACAAGCTGCTACACCTTCATGAAAAGTTACCTTTAAATCAGTTTTGTCTCATTTCAAGTGTACTAAGATATTTGCACTAGAATCTAAACAAAAATATTTGCCAAGATTTTGCAGCCTGCTGTGTTTATAGATCAGTTTTCTGGATCTCACATCCGCCCTCGGATACATTTCTGATTTATTCAACCCTTGTGGCAAATTAATCATGGCTTCTTGTCTTTTTGAGAAAGAAAGACGTGTGGAGTGAGTAATATCTAACCGTGATGAAGACACACGTGCCTTCGCCGTGATCAGAGTCGGATCTGGACGTCATTTCCAGTCAGCAGTGTTTACCCCCGTGGCTGAAGTTGTTCCCTTCGATTTGTCAGTCTCGCCTCCCTGAGAGGCCCTGGCCTGTTCGCCCGTTCACAAAGCGCACATCAGCCTCCATGATGGAGGCGCAGGGTCAGATTTAGTAGAATAAACATGTTTGTTTTGAACCACAGATGAAGGATTACACCTGGCTGGGATTAATCCAGAGCCGCGCTGACAGCAGGTCGTCATTCCGATCTAATTCAAGGGAAATGGGATTAAGATGAGGAACGTGTCGTCGCAGGGCGGCGTTGTGTAATCATTCTCCTTCGGGGGAACCTACAGCCATCTTTCAAATTCTGCACTGAAGCTGCTGCTGCCTGCTTTTCAGAAAGAAAATATAATGTGCAAATATCTGTCCATCTTGTAGCGGATATGGAGGAGTGAGACTTTCTTTCTCTCTCTCTCTTCCATCCATCTGAGAGAGGTTCAGTCATTACCATTAAACTGGATCCGTCTCTGGCCGGAGGGCTTCTGCTGCCTCAGCTTGCGTCACTTTCTCAGACTGTTTGCTCACTTGGAAGAAATCCAGGAGAAGGAAAAAAGCAACAAGGTCGACTGAGAGCTGCTGAGGATCCTCTCTGTGCTGGTTTATTATTTTTAGAGTCATCAGTAACAGCAGCAATAGCTTGAACTTGTTGGTTTTTGTGTGCGGTTTCATCAGTTCATTGAGGTTTAAAGAGATTTATCTGTGCAAAGCTTTATGTCTGACCACAACATTTGAATGAAGTCTGGATTTTAACCAGACCATTCGCTGCAGCGGTTTTGGATCTTTGTCCTGTGGATGAATAGGCCTGGTGCAACAAGCAATAAATAAATGAATCACATTGTAAATTAAATAAGATTAATCATTTCTATTTGCATGATTGCTTTTCTTGTGTCATTTTGTCTTTCTACCGAAAACTGGACAACAGAAAGCTTCAGTCTGGTGCATTGGTGTGAATTATCTCCTTTTTAGTTGTTGTTTTGGTTGATTTGTTTATTTACTCTGGGTATTTAAAATGTCACCCAGTTCCAGTGTTAGATGCTCATTAGAAATTAAGATTGTCTTTGAGAATATGTTCTTACCATTACCATTAGATTACTTTAAAATGCTCTCAAAACAACAATATCAGCATTTATTGCAATAACTCTTGGAGCAATTTATTAATTAATCACAAAATAAGTTAAAACAGGATAAATAATTACCATTTGCATTATTGCTTTTCAAAAGGCTTCAATCTGATTAATTTGTCTCAACTGAATTTTAAAAGGCAGTTTGGTTTACAGAGACTTTATTATCCATTTTTTGTTGTCGTTTCGGTTGAGTTTTAAATGTCTACTAGAAATTAAAACTTATTGATCTTTGAGAATGAGTTTTTTGCATTTTTATGCTATTACCATTATTTGGAAATTGTCTCAAAACAACAATATCATCATTTCGCACAATAACTACTGGGACAATTTATCGTCAATCAAATGAGTTAATCATTAGGGACCTATTGACGACCCACTTAGCGCCAAGTTACAGGTGTCGGAGCGATGGTCGCTTTGGACACTTTGGTAAACAAAATTAAACTCAAAGTTCTGTTTAAACTTCATTCCTTTCTACAAGTTACAAAATCACTTGGAGAACAATAACTTGCAAGACTAAAGAAAACCCAGAGCTGCATATTAAATGTTAAAGTTCATGACAGGACAAGTTAGTAAAAACTAACAAATTCAATCAAATTTTTGCTCCACTGGAGGATTTTTCACTCCGACTTCAACGTCACATACTTTTGCACCAAAGTTACCTCCATTTGAGTCGTTTTTAAATGTTGCAAAATGTTGACTGGTTTCATTTTCACGAGCTGAGTTTCGATTACAAATGTGCACAAAACTTTGATATTCTGCTATTGTTGAAAAAACACAATTTCTCAATTGCAGTGTTTCCATTAATTAACAATTAAAATCACAATAAGTTTATGCAAAACTTGCTGCGGCATCATCCTCCTTCCACTTCCTGTCGTCTTCTTTGTCATTTCTGCCAGTAGTAACATCTGGTTGTTGATCATGTGACTCATTTGAGGCAAAAAAGTGCGTCTATTTCAGTCTTGCTTCAATTTTGATACAGCCGAAAAACCACCTCATCTTAGCATAAAACGTTTGAAAAACGTTTTTAAAAAATTTTTATTGTATTGAACAAACAAAATTTCACAATTGTGTTGTTTCCATTAATCAAAATCACAAGTGAAAGAGTTTGCTTACGTCATAAGTCATTAACTTTGATAAGTCATGTACTTTTGCACCAAAAATACTTACAATATGAGTCAGTATTAAACATCCCAAAGTGTTGAAGGGTTTCATTTTCACTTTGTACTGCAACATCTGACCCCTGTGTTGTATTTTAATGCAATATGAAAATAGCTGACAGCGTGGGTCCTTGTCTGGAGAGGGCAGAACAGAATCTACTGCATCCTATAGCTTTATTGACCTTTTGTCTAATATATGAGGAGCAGGGAAATGAAACCCGTGGGAGAGGCCGGATTTTTGCTGAATGTTCTAGTCGGTCGTTTTTTATTTCACCCCTGTAAAGCACACCCCCTCTGCTCTCTCAATTGAGGACTTTTGTTGTTTGTGTTTTTTGTTTTTTTCCCTGAATATTTGGCTCCCTGTTGTGCCAAGAGCAGAAACTTGGCGGTGCGTCAGCTCTGCTCCCTGATGACCAAGCAGCTCGCTGACTCCCGTTCTGCTGACTGATTGAAGCTGCAGATATGACACAGTTTGTGTGCCGCTGATTACACATCGGGCACAGATGGATGGAGCTGGCGTTGGTGAAGATGGCCGCTTTTGGCACGGCTGAGACTTCGATTCATCTGACATCTGCTCCGGGAGAAATGGATGGACACTTTAGACCCATTAACAAAGCGGTGATGCAAAAATCTTCATTCATTTCCTCTTTTAGTGTGACAACAAAAAATGTAAGGAGTGCGGTAGGAATGAGCGATGTATACAGCTGGACCGATAGAAATTTGGCCTACGATAGAGAGCTACCGGCTAACTGCGATAATGATTGTTGATGACGTAACCGGCATCAAAGTAAAGCAAACATGAAGCAGCGTGGCGGAAAGTGCAACGGAAGAGCTCGTTAAAAAGACAGCTGCAAAAACGTAAATTATCTGGACCGGATGCGGGTTTAACCTCCCACAGTCTTGGCGCGGCGCGCAGAAGGAGCGCGGCAGATGTCACGGTCAGACAGCAGGGAAGTGCTGTGGGGCAGGATGATGGTCTTTCTGAAACCACAAAAAGAAAACCTCTTTAAAAAAAGAAGCTCTCGGTAATTTGTTTTACCACCTTAACATACTGACACAAATATTTTATGTTTCCAAGTTATATTCCTTAAAGTGTACAAAGCTGTAAGTCTATTAATTTTACACAAAGCTGCATTTTTTTTAAATAAACACAGAATAACTGATCATGTTTCAAAAAACATGGTAACTTATTTACATTTGTGTCTTTTTGTTTCTTTTTCCATTTTATGTCTTTAAACTTCATTACCTGTACAGTAAAGAGATTGGACTTTATCTTGTATTCATCTGGATCCAGATGCTGTGTCGGATTCGGGTGTTTGAACAGATGTTTGCATCCTGGTTCATGCTATAGAAATGTATCTGGGATTTAGCTGCAGATACGTTTCGCTTCTAAAGTTTGAAGCAACAGAAAATGAAAACAATGAAATCAGAAACTTCCCTCTTTGCCTGGATTAGTAACTTTCCTGCTGCTCAAATGGAGGATCTTTGTCTCCTTTATAAAATAATAATAGCTTTTACTCAGGTCTAAATTAAGACAATCTATTTTAGTAATCCTTTGACTGTTTCCCTTTGAAGCACTAACAGCTTTATGCTGCAGATACGCGCCTCACTGCGAGCCAAAAGAACAACAGCTTTCTGCCTTTTCGCTTTAAACTGGGTCATTGCTTCACTTTTCCTACCAACTCTTCTTCACTCAGACTTTTTCCAGCCTTTCTAGCTTCATATTCAGCTTTTTTCTTTTCATCCAATGTTTTTTTTTTGCTCCCCATGCCCTTTTTGTTCCTTATCCTCCCTCAGTCGCCGCTCTTCAGAGATAGAAAGCGAAGAACATCTGCGATGGCTTGACACAGAACCAGCCAATCAAAGCTGATCGAGCCCCGGAGTTACAAACGCCGCAGCGTGAAGAAGTTTGAGCGCGGTTAACTTTGGATCGAATGGATGTCATAACTCGGTTCTTTCGTTTGAAAATTAAACATCTTCAGTCTGTCCGTTTATAGGTGTTGCTGTAGTTTTCCTTTCGACTTTAAAAGTCTTAATTTATGCATCTAAAAATTAAGGCCTTAAAATGTCTTAAATTCACACACAATAAAAGCAAGTTGGCCTTAAATAAGTCAATCACAAGTCTTAAATTTGATCATGTCACCTTCTTAAAATAATGACCTAAGTCCAAAAGTGATTTTGGCAAAAAAAAAGGAAAAACACCACCTCTTTCTTTGAAATAGATGTTTTAGGTAATTTAAAAAACATTTTTAGCAAAAAAAAGTTATTTTAGGAGGGTGACATTATGTAGTTTTGTTTTCTTGTGGGAATTTTCTCAGGCAAAAGTTTGATTTACCCGCAGATATACTCATTGCATTCTGTGACCCGCAGTGGTTGCGGCTAACACTAGTTAGCTGCTAATATGAGCGACTATATAGCTTTTTTGCGTCCATCATGGCTGAAATGTAGGTTTATTGCCTGTTGGATGAACGTTTGTTTTGTTTTTTCATTTGTTCACTTCTCTTATGATGCTGCGTTCATCCTGTGCTAAAGAGTTTAACACTACATATAAAATGTTATTTTATTTTGTACATTTCAGTTGTGATTCAGCTCTTTTATTTTTAAAGATCTTGAGTTCTTAAAGTGGCAGGATTATGTGTTTTCCAGCCTCATAGTCCCATTTTTAACTTCACTTGTTAAAAAAAATCAGATATGACTTGAAAGAAATGTTACTTCCCAATTTAACGCCTTCAAAATGGGTCTCTGTCTCTAAAAAAAGCACAGCTCTCTCAAAAACCACACCCACAAAAACACAACAAAACAGCGCCTCTATAAAAACCCTAAAAAAGCTTTTTTTTTTTTAACCAGCATTGCACTGAGAAGCAGCTCCTATAACGAGCTCAGCAGATATTCCACCAGGTGTTTGCTAATTGCTGCTGGCTAGTCTGAAGGAGCTGACTGAAACAAACAGTTGCCACGAAGGTTCAGCGTAATTTCAGTGGAATTGATTCCCTAAAACTAGCTTAGTTCACAAACCACATTTCTTAAATGTAGTTTTTTTGTGCCTTTTTGATGAAATTTTTAACAAAATTTATATTTTCTATTTATACATTTTCCTTCCAACTCAGATGCTACGAATCTAGACCTGACTTGATGCCCTATAGCCATTACATTCATATCAAAGATTTGATTCAAGCTCCGTTTATGCAGCTCAGTTTAATATTTATGCCTTGTTGCTCCCACTTTGTAAATCAAACTCTAATCATTTGCATGAAGCAGTTTGAACCTCTGATTTAAGTAACTAATTGGACACAAGTGTTGAAGCTGAACTCCGTTTTATTCGATGACTGCATGAGTGGTGACCCACTGAATGAGTCACATGAGAGCACTCCACCTCCAAATTGCAGAGGCGGATCATGAATTTTAATGTTGCACAAAAAGCCTTTAAAGGCAGCGATGGAAAAAGAGAAAATTGTCCTACTTTCTTCAGCATTTTAAAGCTTTTTCAGGAACTCTGGGTTGAGTTACAGAACTATGAGCTTCTGTCTGAAGACAAAGATCATGGACCTGCAATCTTTATAACCTGAAGAACAATTTTTCTCTCGATCCAGACAACAAAGCAAACTCATTAGAGGCGTAAATGTCACGAAAAGGCATCTTATGCATTTAGACAAATATTTACTTTTGCAAATTTGCGGTATCGTTTAAATAACCTCCATTTTATCTCTCTTTTTAGGATTGGAAATAAAGATGAACATAACGTTTTGCAAACAGAGAATAGATTGTTTTTTTTCTTCTGTGGAATGCAAAGCGGTGTAAAATACTTAATGACACAAAAAACAGATCTAAACAAATCTGGTACTTTGTGTCATTCTTTGTGGAAATTCAATGCAAATTGTGCAGAGAAGAAATAAAAAGTTGCTAAAAACTTGTAGAAACTTTTGTATCTATTTTTAAAAACATTAATTGGTTCTTTTTATTTTTTTCGCCAAAGTTATTGGAGCAGCTCTGGACCCTTGGTTTAGACAATAACTGATGATTTAAGTAAGACTTTTTTGGCATGTTGCTCAGAAACTATTCTTGTTTTTTTTATTTCCTTATTTTTTATAAATATTTCTAGTTTGATTCTCCCATCTTTTAAAACAAATGAAGCCTTACATCTTACTCTTAGGACAGAGTGTTAGGGCCCCTTTATGAAAATGGAAAAAAAAAATAATTATGAGAATAAAGTCAGAATACTACCAGGAAAAAGTCGTAGTAATATGACTTTATTCTTGAGATATTGGAACTTTATTCACATATTATTTCAACTCTATTTTTGTATAACTTTATTATTATTTTGACTTTATTCTCAAAATATTTTGACTTTATCCTCCTAATATTATAACTTTATTCTTGAAATCATTACTTGATTTTCATATTGACTATGTGAATATTTATTCATATAAAACTTTATTAAATAATTTTCATTTTATCCTCGTAGTGTGACTTTACCCTGGTATTATTTTGACTTTATTTTCTGACAAGTTTATTCCTGTAATGTTGTTTTTTCCTTAGTGTGTCCCTAATACTCCATCATTCACTCTGAAGGTCACGTTTCCTCTGTAAAACATTTATTTTCTGTGAGTGAGTTCAGATCTGCTGAGTTTGCCACCATCCTCAGATCAAACTGGGTGAGAATCGGCGCTGCATACATTTGGTGGGGTGAAGCTGTGAATAATCAGACCCCGTCTCTGCGGGTGTGTGCAGATTTGTGTTTGTTTTAAGACATGGAGACGGAAAACAGATGGAGGAAACTCGGCGGTTCAATCAACACGTTTGCACTGCAGCTGATTAGCTCACTGTTTCTCTTCTTTTTCTCTCCGCCCAGCTGCGAGACGGAAACCGGTCTCCAGATCCGCGCTGAATATTTTGGAAGATGTGCAGCTGTGCAGATGACTCAGCTGTCAGAGTCGCTGCTCGTCCATCTCCTTAAATCCCAGAGAGTCTCTAACACGCACAGCTGCTCGCTTTGGTTTCCTCTCTTCTTGGCTTTTCTTCAGAGTCAGAACTCATTTCGGTTCCCTGAGAGTTTATTCTGGTTAGAGAGAGAGAGATCACTTTGAACCTGACTTCACTTTTGATTATGGATCTTCTTCTGGTTTTGCTTTGAACCGGTTCCTGCTGTGCAAGGCTGGAAGCGTCCAGGAGGAACGGAGGCTGAAATCTGCCGCTGCCCTGGTTCTGTTGTCTCCTTTCATCTGGGTTTGGACCCATTAAGGCAGCCAGAGTTCACAGGGAAAGCTGTGAAGTTCTGACTCCGTCCTGAAATTCAGGAATATCTACCGACATTTCTGTTTTGTTACAGAATTAAACCGGAAATTTAACAGGAAGTGGAAATTTGGATAAATAAGAGAAAAAATGTTTCTGGATTTAAATCGCTGTTCAAAACATTTCTGTTCAATCAATTCAATCAATTATCGATCCGTTCAATCATCCACCCGTCCGTCCGTTCAATCATCCACCCGTCCGTCCGTCCATTTTTTCCATTAAGTCAAAGTTAATCTTCAAAAAGTGAAATAATTCAGAAAATGAGTTTAGCTCATTAAAATTATATTTTATATATGTAATTCTATGTACACCGTATTACAATGCAACATAAAACATGTTATATTAGTTAAAATAAAGTGCTTGTAATTCTTTTATTTAGATTTTGCTTAGAAACGTCTTTGTGGGTAAAAAAGCTGAACTTGTTTCCCCCAGAATCTTCATCCTCATCATCAGCTCAGTGATTTCTCTTCTCTGAGCCGGACTCTTCGCCACAGAATAAAACCTGCTCCAACACCTGCTTTCATCCGACTTTTTAGTGCAGTGGGAAAGTTTTTAATCAGTATTTAGTCACACGTCGGAGAACTCTGTAATTGTGGAGGTAATAATGGGATTAGGCTCGATAAGACGAAAACACTCAGCTGCTCGTTTTCACTGCTGGCACCGAAAAACTATTCAGCCGGTTGGATTTACTTTGAAACGGGGTTAAAAACAACGATTTTGGTGTTAAAGCGCGTATTGATGGGTTTTATTTTGTAAAACTTTCATAAAAATGTATAATAATAAATATTAAAAAGCCTTTCATATCTAATTAAGCCAATTTAATAGCCAATAATTGAGATATCTGCCAATAAAGTGATAGTTTTGCTCATTCTGGGAGTCGTTTTTTTAAGGACTTGCCAATAATCTAATAATAATATCCAATAATTTAAGCAGTTATTATATTATAAGCTCATAAAACTGAACTATATTGTAGTTATCAGACTTTCAAACGTATTTAAGAGTAATTTATTAATTGAACTGAATTAAGAATCACCTGAGACTTAAATAAAACTTTTTATTACCAAATTGCTCAAAACTGGGGAAAAAATATTTTTATGTTCTGTTATTACTTTATGGGCTTCAGTTGTTATATTTAAATGATTTTGAGGTAATTATTATATTTTTGCTCAAACACTGATTTTTTTTTTTTTAGCATTATTTTACATTATTACTCAATATCGTTTAAAAGGCTCATTTTGTTTCATAATACAATAATTGACTACTCTGTTGGGAATTAACTGTGTTTGTCAGAAAAACAGCCTGAGGAGGAAAAAATGCTTTTGTGTTTTTATTATTATTAATAATAATAAATAATAATTGTTATTAATTTATGTAGTTCTGAATTTAAGTCTTAGCGGTTCATGTCCAGTATATGTGGGGTCTGCAGAGATGTTCCCTCTTCCTGTACGAATGAAACAAAATAATCAATAAATCAAACTGAAACACATCTAGACCTGATTACAGGACGTTTAGGGCTTTAGGATATGATTAACAATCAAACTTAATGGCATTTCACCAGTTTGTGTAGATTTCAATTAAATTTGTTTACGAAATCTAATATTTTACTTTATGAAAATGGCACAGATGCAATATATTAAACATTCAAACCTACATTTTGTTGGCTGAAAATGTAAGATTTAAATCCATGTGTTCTCATAATTTCTCCACGTAAACTGGAGCTACTGTTGGTGTTGACTTTTCTGATTTGATACCAGTTGCTTGTGGACACAGTAGTGGAAGAACGATTCAGTTCTTTTCATTTAGTTCTGGATTCTGACATTTTTCCAGCTTCGTTCACTTCCTGTTTCCCCACATTTCACTGATTAGAAGAAAAGGTGGAGAATGAAGGCAGACGTGATGTGTTCACAGCGCATGTCGGCGAGAACAGAGGGAAGAATGTAATCGTGCTATTTATAGCAACTGTTGCTGTTTAAAAAAGACATTTCTCCATCCTCTCCTCCGCCAGCCGCCCACCCTTCTTCTCTTTCTTTTCTTTTTGCCTAAAACGATGAAAATAGCGCTGCAGATGTCCTTCCTCTTTCCCCCCAGCTTCCCCTCTTATCATCTCGTCATCCTTCTGTCTCCGCGGTCGGCCCATCGCATTGTTCAGACCCTCTTAGCAGAGGATGTATAATTCATCCCTCCTCCACTGCGAGGTTGCACACCAGTCATGAATTGAGTCGGGGGGGAGGAAGGAGGGATGCAGGGATGGAGGAGAGAGGGAACAAGGAGCCAATGAGAGGAAGCGGCACTCCGTGCCAAGCATCTCAAGTCGGGTTTGTTTGAGACTCGGCCGTCTCATGGAGGTTCTGCAGAGCGTCTATTTCTGTTTTTATTTGTTGGCGACAAAAACAGAATAAATGACATCATGATAAACGGTATTCACATCCGTTTAGCGATGATTTCTGCATAATTAGGAACTTGCATCACTTCTTCCACTTCAAGAGTGAAACATAAAACGTAACTTTATAGGCTGGTGCTGGTGGAGAAGATGGTGAAACGTTCGAAAATCTAAAGCTTCTGAGTCTTAAGGTGAAATTATGCATGAACAAAAAGTCTAATTTTTGCTGTTTTACACAAAAATAACATGAAAAATTAGCGATGCACCACTTACGATACCGATATCTGAGTTTCAGCATCGACTGAAACCGGACTGGTTTCAAACAGAAAAACAGTGCTGAACTAACTCTTATTTTTGCTTTTAAAAACAGACATTAATGTGCTAAATTACAAATTTATTTGATGACTCTGCACCAGTACAGCTCATTTAAATACACCAATAACTAACATTGTTACTGAGGATATGTAAAATATATTTTTCAACACGTTTCCTTGACTTTGTTTAAGATGTACAGGTTGTAGAAATGCTTTATTGAAAGCTATATATTTAAATTTTATGTTTGAATTTCCATTATTTCTCTTTCTGGACCTCTAATTAGGCTTGTCGCAAAAAGTATTAAATCGTTTAATCGCATGATAAATTAAAACGAACTCAATAATTTCCATTTGCATGATTTGTTGCTTTCTCTCTACCAAAATCTGGATGATAAAAGTCTTCGGTCTGGAGCTCTGGTCTCAATTAGCCTCGTTTTGAAGGATCTTTTTGATTACAGAGAGTAAATAATTAAATTTGAATGTGTTCTTACATAAAAATGGTCTCAAAATAACAATATTATCGTTTATCAGAATAAGTTCTTGGATGATTTATCGGCCAGTAAAATTTATTGTCATTGCGACAGGCCTGGCTTAATGTTCATCCAGAAACTGCCTACTGGCAGAACTGCTGATATTTTTAATTAAAAAGTGATTCAGCAGATTTCAGAGTGTTTGTGCTTAGGGGAGCAGAGCGGACCACCCAGAGTGGATCCGACTCTCCAGCTCCTCGTACAAACTACAGCTGGTGTAGTTTGATCTAAATTGTGTCAGACTTGCTGCGGCAGACTGAAATCCCTCTCAGATTCTTTGTTTTCTTCGGCTCACTGCTTCGTGTTTGACCAGCGCAGAGCCGGATTATTATCAGCTTTATAAGCCCAGAGATTACCATGCGTTTAGGAACATTTTACTGTTCATATTTGGTATATAATCTTATGATTCACTGAATAAATTCAATGTTCTAATTTCATGCACACACTCTTCTTGGCTTGTTCGGTGAAGCAGGATGTGCAGCAGCTCCTCTGACCTTTGACCCGCAGATGCAGCAGGAACCGAAGCAGCCTTCAGGTGTGATGAAAAGGATTTTTTTTTTTTTTTGCCTCCTGCTTTCTCATAAATAACCTGCCAGCGCTTTCAGAACAAGCGGGCAGGTTGCATGATGACAAATGGTCTGTTTGAGTCAGACGTAACGAGTCACACTGCTGGCTGTCGGCTCTGTGTTCGCCTCGCCGCCTGATGGAACTAAAATAGTGCTTTGGCCTCACACTTCACAGAGACCCAGGACTAAAAATAAATACTCCAAAGAGAAACGGGCAAAATAATGGAAGTTTACATAAAACATGATTCAAACGATCTCCAGATATTCTTCTTGTTCTTTATCAAGCAATGAATCTTTTGTGTTTTATCATCTTACAGCATGTAAACAACCGTTCTTTAACTGTTGTTGGACAATGATTAATTTGAGATAAAAAAAAACAACCTTTTAAAGTAATATAATGGCATAATAATGCAAGAACACATTATTAAAGATCAATAAATTCTAATGAATATTTAAGACATTTTAAATATCCAAAATAAAGAAACAAAGCAACAGGAACAACTAATGAAGATGAAGTCTGTAAATAAAACTGTTCTTCAACAAAAGGCCAAAGCACCAAAATGAAGACTTTATCGTTCAGTTTTTGGTAGAAAAAGAGAAAATAAATAAATGATAAATCATGCAAATGGAAATTGAGTTTAAATTGATCATGCAGTTAATTATTGCTTATTGTGACAGGCCTAGTCATGATAAAAATACTTAATAAAATATTACAAGTACTCAAACGCATCACTGCAACCTTTTAGAAAACACATCAGGTTCTTTGTAATAAAGATTAAAAAAAATGTATTTGACCAAGTTCAGCACACACTCTGGGACATTCCCCAGCATTTTGTATTTTTTAAAGAAATATATTGCTTTTTAAATTGTTTATGTTTTAATGTTTCACCAAACTGAAGTCGCTCAGATGAAAATCAACAACACGTAAGATAATGACAGCTCGTACCAGCTCCCCGTTTTAAAATGTAACTGTAGGAGAAAAATATGATTTTAAATTTTCCTGTATATTTGATCTTCATCCTTGAATAGTTTTATAATGTTCAGTTCTATTTCAAAACTTTTCTTAGCTTTACTTTTTACTTTGTAATCTGGGTTTTAAATATTCCATGAGTTTGCCACTTTTCATTAACGAAAATGATCTGAAGTATCTCTGCCAAAAACTCTCCCCATAACAGATTGTTCCAGTAATTATTGTGATAAAACATATTGTTTTTTGACACAATTTTCAAGTAATATATTGATAATTGCATAATAATGAAAGTTTGTCCTCTCCAACATCAATAAACTTTAATTGTAGGAAAAAAAATACTAAACAATGGAACTGGAAGATATTTTAAATATCCAAAACAAAACAACCAGAAATGGTAAATAAAACAGAAATTATAACCCACACAGAACAGAAACCATAAATAAAATGCATAATAGTGTCTCTGTAAACACAATTGCCCTTAAAACTATTGATCAGAATGGAAATTATTGATTTAAATTTCATTTAAAATGCGATTAATTGCATATTGTGACGGGCTCATTGACATGATGTGGATTCTCTATTTCCCACCATCTGCTGCCATCTAGTGGACATCCGGCTGCTTCAATGTGAAATAATTTGAAAACAGTCATTACTCAGACTCAGTCCTTTTACTCGTCATTTTTTTAATTTTTACAAACTTTTCTATCATACTCATCCTCTCACATTGTTACAAATTAACCATATTACATACAACTTGGGTTAAGTTTTTTTGGTTTCAGGAGAAAATGTCGATTTTGTTTTCCCCTCTTGGTTTATGTTTTCCTTCATGTTCCAACCCGTCCAGCTGTTCACTGCAACCTGAGCCAAAATGGCATCGACCACCAGCTGCGTGCCGAGGACATGACTTCTCAGCTGGAGGAGGACGAGGAGTTGGTGGACGCCGAGGCCGTCCTGCTGGACGACGACAGCCCGAGTTACCCGGACCTCCGCCGGCCTTCGTACCACCGCCGCTCCCCGCCGCACCGCTCCGTCTCAGAGTCCGAGCTGACCCGGGTAAGACATTTGTGTTCCTTGTCTGTTTTACGGATGTAAACGACTAGTTTACTTACAATTAACTACTTTATTAGATTCAAATTAGTTCAAATGATTCGATTAGCTAGTAACTCGATTAGCTAGTAACGTCCGTTTGACCTTCTGTTAGTGTTGTAGTTTGGCCGCCATCCAGCAGTGGGCGCCGCTGGTCGTTCTCAAGCTGAGCTGCTCATAAAGAAACAAAGATGGCGGAGATAATACCACAAGTTAAGGGAAAACAGTCCGAAGAGAGTCCGGACCGCATAAAGTGCACTTTATGCGGTTTTGTTTTGAAATGAACACAAACGGCGAGCTCCTTAAGTTTCACTTTATTCAGCCGAGATTCATGGCGGAACAGCTTCCACTTTTTATTTTAAAAATTGCTGACGTGCTACAAAGGCGAGGATGTGGTAGCAGAAAGGCGAACGGGATGATGCAGATAAACATGACAGAAAAAAGTCATGATCCTAATAAGCAATATTGATTTTAGATTTAGAATATTGTAGCTGAGCGAAGTTTTAACATTAATTAACAGCAACTTAGGAGGCTCCTGTCTATATATCTTATATGTCTAAGTTTAACCAAAATTCTGTGTTTATTCAGTCAGTATTAAGTCTTAAAATTCAGTATAACAAGAAAATGTAGCCCTTCATGTTATGAAAAGACAGACTCTCCTTGATGCAAGATGGATAAAAAATGGCCGCCTGCCAATTAATTGTTAGTTGATGGATCATAGAAATAAACTTTAGATCAACTCATAATTTGATAACTTGCATCCCTAGTTTGTTTTCAAACAACTTCAGTAATAGTTTCTATTGATCACTGAAAACAATGTTTAAATCACAGCTCTGACTGAATAAACCAGGAAAGGACAATAAATGTCTTGCAAGTCTCTCATCTGTTGCTACGCGTATAGATGTGCTATCAGGAACACAGAGAGATCCTTTACTTCGTCTCCAGAAATAGTGATGCGGGGATGGAGGCAGGAGCGGCTGCTTCTCATGCACAGCTCATGTTCTCCTTTCTCGGAGTAAAACATCTGGTAATCAGCTGTCAGTCTGAACGAGTGGAAGCACTTAGAGTGAGAAAAGGGCTCGGTGTAAATCCTGGATGAGCCACTTAAAAACCAGACAGAGCCTCTGATTCGTTTAAAACACAAGGTGCGCTTCCTTTTCAGGAACGTATTTGCACAGGACAAAAATAGTTTTCTGAGGTGGTTCTCTGCTGGTACTGGAGTAAAACCAGATTATCTGGGTAGAAATTCCCCCAGAAAACCGGCACTGGTAGACATGTTGTACTTTGAATTGTCAAAGCAGAGCTTTAAGGATTAATTAATGTCTTTACTGGTAATATAACTTTAAGAAGAGTCGGTTTTCTCTGTCAGTGTTCTTACAGAGTCTGGCTGACGGATAAACAACATGGATGGTGAAATTTGTGGCTTCAGTCTGTTTTTCTTGTGCTTCTCGCATTGGAAAACTGTAGCTACACTAAGAACAAATAAACATGTTTTAGATTGAACTTACACTGTAAGACTTTGCTATATACTTTAAAATAGAGAGGCAGCTTATAATATTCAATTATCTTATAATGGTTAATTTATTTCAGCAGTTAAGCAGTTTAAACTTGTGATGGAGTTCGACTCTTAGAATTAATTTTGATTATGGTTGGCTCTCAATAAAAACATAAGAATTAAATTATTCAGACAATTAGAAAGTTATAGAAGACTAACTAAAACAGAGGTTTTTGGCTTCTGTATTGACAATTACACGGTAAAAAAACAAAACAAAAAAGAGCTGTGTACAAGAATATTGATACAAAAAATTAGTCAAAGGACAAAAGAATAACTTAAGTGGATTTAGAAGCAAAGCACATTCAAGAGTTCGGACCAATAGATGTTTCACACAACTTGGGTTCAATCTCTCCTAGTCGACGTTCACGTTTAGATTAAAATAAATCTGCATTGTCTTTGGACATGAAGGCCTCAGAGTCTGGAGGAAGAGTGGACGGACGCAGTATCAAAACCGTTTCCAGTTGGTGATGATTTTCAGTTGGCTACCATTTCTGTATCATTTTCTGATGTAGTAGTACGGTTTTCTGAGAAACCAAGTTTTATATTAAATCATTTTTAAGTTTTACTATAATAACTAACTTTTCTAATTTAATGAGATGTAACTACAGCTATAATAAAACAATTAGCATCTGTAAAATAATGCTAGGTTACCAATAGATGCTACTAGTAGCTAGGTTACTACTAGCTTTGTGCTTAGTTTTATGGAGAATCCCATTCATTGCTAACAATTAACATTAGGGCCTTTTTCATCTGATCAAGAAAATACTAATTTGTACACTTAAAATAACAACGAATTTAAAAACTCACAGGAATATTTTCTTTAATAGCTAAACAGATTAATACATTTCTTTGGGTAAATAAATAGTTTTCTTATTAAAGTTTTTTGATGAAATTGCAAGAAGTCTTGACATTCCGCTGGATGTCAAGACAACAAGCGGCTGGTTGTCTTGACAACCAGTGAAAAATGCTACTTTTCTACCTAAAAGAAACATTTTGGGTAGAAAAAGTGTTTACCAAACTGCTGGGTGGAGATTTGTTCTGGATGAACCAGTTTGAAAACTAATGAAATAAAAATAAAAAAGCCTCAAAATGCCTCCAGGAAGCCTGGAGTGCTGTTTGCCAAGATGGCTGCCTGGAGGTGGCCTGTTAAAAATTAGCACTGGTTTAAAACTTTTGCACCATAATGTATAATTGAAGCGACAGAGCTCGCCATCTCAGTGTCAAGTGTCTGCATTAGAGTTAACATCCTCACTCTTTTTGAGAATCTCCAACAGATCAAGTGCATTAAAGCTTAAATTATGAATAATGTTAATGTTTTCCATTAGGCAGCCTAGAAGCGTTCATTAATGCATGCAGAAGCTGAGCAAACCGAGCCGCAGCAAGTTCACTTCAATTAAAGTCACAGTGACACGACGGCCCAGAGTATCTGATGCTGTCGCTGATGCTGCATGTCGCTGATGCTGCGCTTTGGCATGTGATTTCAAATTAAATGCATCAAATCTGATTTTTCAGAGCCGTGTTATTTAAAATAGGAACACAAGCTGCTCTTTTTTGGGGGGAAATAAACTCAAGAATGTCAAATATTTAGTTTGTTTCAGGGGTAAGCATTTTGTTTTGTACCTTAAAACAGGCAGGAGTGGAAAATAAATCGCAAAAATTAATAATTTAAAGTTATTACTCAGTTTTTTAGGCCCTAAAAAAATTCCACATTGATTTCATGTTGAATATTTAGAATTTTATTAGTTGTATCTTCCACGACATGTTGCCCTATTACAGTTTTAAAAAATCTATACAGTTATATAGTTTGGCAATTTGGATCAATTGTAGCACTTTTAAATGTGATTTTATTCATTTTCACCAAGTAATCATATAACAAAGCAGTATAATAATTTGTAAAGTGAAATAAAAAACTTTTCATGATGAATAAATGGAGCTGAAAATGACAAAAACAAAACACATCAAACATATTAATGCTCTATTTTTTTACATTTTGTCATAATGTTTATGAATTGATAAATTGCTTTTTCTTTGCATTCATGCTTTACTTTGTGTTGGTCGGTCACATCCCAATAAATACATTAAATAAGAATAGTGATTAGATCATGATTTTATATATTTTACATATTTTGTTGTAATATAATAAATTTTACCTAAAGTTATTATCTCAGTTTTTCACCAGCAGTTCTGCAAAAAATCTGAATATTGTTGAAAAGTTAATGAAAAGTAAATGAAACACATGATCTACATTAATTACATAACGTAAATTTTTCAAGCTTTTATTTCTACTGTGATGCTTTTTGAATGATATTTGATGAAAATATCTTTTAATTATTGGACTACTAAATCAGACGTATAAATTACAAAATATCTAGGCTCAATAAAAAGTATATTTAATAGTCATTTAAGTTATTTTCTAAAGGTGCGAGCCTCATCTGAACACATATAGTAAATAATTAAATATGACTATAATGTTGCTTTATTTATTTTTTATCCTAAAACTTACATTTTTTCCCCTGTATTCCTAAAAAAATCTGCATTATTTTTCCTCCATTCTGCAGTTATTTACTGTGTTGGTCTGTCACATTAAATCCCCAATAAATACAAGTACTGAAAATAAATTTCAAGCACTTTAAGAAAAAATAAATATTTTAATCCAAACAAATGTAGCAAACCAAATCACTGCTGTATTTGTAAGACCAAACGACTAAAAAAAAGATCTTTAATTTGACTCTGATTAAATCTTAACACCTCATAATGTCTGTATTTCAGTCCAGCTATATTTCGGTTAATCTCATCAACCGTATCGCTTTCTGAATCCGTGATGCTGATGAATCATCGCTTGGATTTTTAATGGAGTCGGAGCTTTTTAGCACAGATTAAACATGATGTATAAAAACCGGAGGAGAGCGAGCATCCACAGCAAATCATCAATCAATACGCAGCTCAAGGTGAGTTCATCTCATCTGGGTTTAACACGCCCTGCTGTGTTTTATGGACCGGACCAAATATGAAGGTCGGGGGCCTCTGAAGGGTCGCCTGCGCGCTCGTTGTGTTCAAGCTGCAGCCTGGAAATCCAATTTCAAACAGAGGCTTCGTATGAAAGCTCAGTAATTCATCCGGGACGCAGACGCCGCCGCCCTGTCTGTGTCTCTCAGATTAATTAAGAGAAGTGGGGTGGGGGGTTTCATCTCCTGCCAGGTCTGGTCGGAGGGAGATGGGCCGATTGAAAAGGGAGCCGAGGGACGGCAGAGCTGGCAATTAGCCGCACAGCAGAGGCAACATGGAGCTTTGAGCCTCCAGCAGCCGGTCACTTGGTGCCAATCAAAACCGACTAAAAAAATTCAACTCCAACTTTGCTGGAGACTAGAGATGGAAATCGTTCAGTACCTAACGATTCAGTTAGATTGTCGGACTCATAACTCGATTCAGAAAACAAATTTTCTGCTCAAATGGTGACTGACGAGAGAAGAAAACAAATAGAATCTGAATCCCTTTTATTGTCATTGTGCACGAAAGAAAGCACAACAAAATGTAAAAAATGTCAACTCTCGAAGGCAAGACAAATATTTATGTAAAGTAAGTATATCTCAAAGTATTGGGGCAGACAGAAAAAAATAGGAGTAAATTTCTGACTTAAAACTCTGAAAAGTTGAGATAATCTCAGAAATTATCGAGAACTTTCTGAGCTTGAAAAGTTGAAAATCTGCTAGGAAAAAATCAGAAATTTTGAGTTTGGAAAGTCAAAAACCTGTTAGAAGAAAGTACATAGATGTTATGTGTACGCATAGTGTTAAATAACAGTTAAAATGTAGGAAAAACAAACTAACTTAGTTGCAGTCCTTGCAGGTGCCTTCCTCATCTCGGTGCAGTGTTCTGTTCGGACACCAGGGGGCAGTATGTGACAGTGAATCCTGCTGGTGTGGCGGTTTAATGTAAATCTGCAGCTTCTTCCTGGATAAAGACAAGAAATCACCTCAGACAGGAATGAACATCTGTGCAGCAGTTTAAGTTCTCAGATTGTAGAGTTTATAAAATTATAGATTTACTGTGGGGTTTTATTTTAAACCTTGCTGTAAGCAGTGGATTTTAGTTTCAGTTCTGCTGTAGAGTTCCTGCTTCCATCAGAGGGGTATTGATTTCTCTCTGATAAATTGGAAGCTGTATTCTGTTGCTCCATTTACTCTGGGGCGTTTTACACTTTAATTGGTCGTTTCCGATACAACAATAAAAACGACACAATGTGCAGTATAAAGCTGGTTTGTAGCTGTGAATTTACCACCATATTATTCTGTTTTTGCTCTTTTGTTGTTTTTTGCATCTAAATGTTACTGTTAATCAAACTTTTATATAAGCCAAAACGAAAACCAGAGGAAATCAAAAATGCAGTTTTAAAACTATCTTTACATTTAATAGAATAGAAGAATACAAATAAACAAACAATCCTCCAGTCCAGAGCAATGTGCAACTGAGTTGGTCAATTAAGCAATGTATAGTGTGCATGTCTCGTTGGGAATTAAGACAGATTATTTACAAATGGTGACAAAAAAGTTGCAAGAGTATGGATGTAAACACTTAATTAAGTGGGAACTCAGATTATTAAAGGAATATAAAGTTATCCAAACCAAAATGAGAAACCCGTCTTGCTGCTCTCTGTAAGTTATAAACTGTGACTTATACAGTTTGGGAAAGCTGCATTCCTTTACACTCAGGGATCAAGAACATTTGACAACAGGAAGTGGGTCAAAAGATCTAAAAAAAAAATCATGCCTTAATGAGTGAAATTCAAGAATGAATCGGGGGAAACAGTAGCTATGTTTCCATTAAAAATTTGCACAAAACATTTTTAGAGATTCCTCTAATAAGTCATTTGAAACATGCCATGCTATCATTACTTCCTGTCGTCTTCTTCGTCTTTTCCTCCAGTAGCAACATCCTGTTGTTGACCATGCTTCATGTGTGATGCAAAAGAATGTATCCAGTGCAGTTTTCTGAAATAAATTGTTGCTACAGAAAACTAGGATGCACAAAAAACATCCTGGTTTTTCGTAAGTTTTTTCAAAATTGCCGTGCTTACATTAAACAAATTTATTGTCATAATTCCAATTTGCATGATTATTTGGTCAGTGGAAACGCAGCACTATGTGCAAAAGAAGAAAACATGGAACTGTTGCGAACCTTGCCAGGAATGGCTGACAAACCAAAGTTACTCCAAGATCTCAAGAACTCATCCAGGAGGTAACAAAAGAATCCAGAATAAAGCAGCAATAAGAAAGAAACAAGGCAAAAATGGCGTAAATGGGAAAGTTTCAAGGCAAAAACCACTGCTGGCCAAAAACCATCATGATACCCGAGACTTTTAGGAAAGGTTCTGTGGACTAAAGTTTCACTTTTTTGAAAGTGTGGATCTGGTTGCATCAGGTGTAAAAACGTAACAGCAAGTTGCTTCAGGACCAGGACAACTTTCTGTAATCAATAAAACAATTTACTGTCCTGCAGAAAATCTTGAATGACCTTGAGCTCAGGTTTGACCTTGAGCTCAGGTTTGACCTTGAGGGTTATGCAACAGCAAGTCCACTTTTGAAGGACTCAACCAAATAAAAGTTTTGAAAAAGCCTAGTCAAAGTCTTGATTTTTAAATCCGATTAAACTGACCAAAAACTGTGCAGTGCAGCTGGATTATAAAAAATATTTCATCTTAAACATTTAAATGGTAAACAAAGGACGTCTGTAAGACAGGAAATAGTTTTTCTCAGCACTGTAAGCTTGTTTTGTTTTTCTTTGATCAAAGACGCTTCAAAACAAACTGTGCTGATTTTTATTCAATTCCTGTTAAAATATCCAAGAGTGTTTTAATATTTCAGCTTTTCCAGGAATGCTATGAACAACTTTAATCTATTTGACATGAAGTTACTCGAAGCAAATTGCAAATTGTTTTAAACTCAGTCTGACAATCTTGGCACCAAAAACGCACCGTATCTGGAAATGATTGTCTTCACAAAACGATCGCCTCTTTGTTGATGTAGCGCTTTCACATCAGAGCTTCACAAACCAAGTTATTTCATCAGGTTAGAAAAAGAGCAGCTAATGCAAAAACATCAGTCGCTACTACACATGTTGACATGTTCAGGGCTGCAGCTTATGATTATTTTAGTTATTGATTAACTCATTGATTATTCTGACAATTGATTAAATCAAATAGAGAAATTTGAGATTAATCTTAAAAGTTGTAGGTTTTTCTGGCAAATATTTGACTTCTGAAACTGAACTTTCCAACTTTTTCTAGAACATTTCTGACATGTATTTAAAAATGTTAGGGTTTTTTTTCTTGCAAATTTTGCATTTCTGAAAATGTTTAAAAAAAATTTTTCTAGAAAATTTCTGAGATCTCAAAATTTGAGATCCCAAGCAAATTTTTGACTTCTGAAAATTTCAAGTTTTTCTAGAACATTCCTGAAATTAGTCTAATGTTTTTTTCTTTCTGGCAAATATTTGACTTCTGGAACTGAAATTTCCTTGCCGTTTCCAGAAAACAACTTGATCTCAAAATGTTAGTTTTAGATGAATGTCTCCTTTTTAAATTTTTTATCTACCTTGTGGTTTCTCTCTCTCTGCTGGTTGGCGAACAGGAAGGCACCAGCTAGCCTTTCGTAGCGTCCCGAGGAGAACAGCTATGGGCTAAATCAGTCCAGAATGTAAAACACAGATGGCCATTGACTCACAAATGGGTTCATGGAAAATGAGAGCCTCTCGCGTCAATCTGCTGAGTCTACTCCACAGCTTTGGCTTCTTTTTTACTTTTTTATTTCGTTGCCTCATCTGTCAGCTTCTTCTCCTCTCCCTCTTCTGGTTCCTTCTCCATCTTGGCTTTCCTCTCTACTCCGTCGCCTCAGGGCTTCCAGTCAGGGTTAATTAGCACAGAGCCAAGTTGTGTTTAATGGTTAATGTGATTTCTTCGTGTGACAGCACCCTGTCCCTTCTACATACACTCAACATCTATCCATGCACACTGAGAGTTGCGACCTCGCCTACACGTCCGCACACTCGCCTGCTTTGCTTTGGCTGTCTGTCATTTCACCCACACCCCGGAGATACCGACCATATGCCCAAACCAGCGTGCGCCTCTCCCCCAATTTCTTTCTCTCTAGGAAGCTAGATATAGAGCGAGTGGGAGTAGTGGTGGAAGAAAAGAAACAGGTGAAAAGCTGTGGGGAGAAAAAACCCGTTCCATCTGACAGCGACTGTAGGAGATTGAATTTGGGGCAGAGATGATGGAAGCAGCGAAAAGGGAAAACCAAGGACTTTCCACTGCTACGCCGCGGCACAAAGCAGCCCGAAGAGCAGGTTGTAGATGTGAAATTTTAATCACTTCTGTTTGCAAATTTAGTAGCCTCTTAATCAGAATCAGAAGCACTGCAGACACTTTGAGGAGGGATCATAAGGCGTTGCCTGCTGTTGAAGTATTCTGGTTGGAGAGGCGTCTGAAATGTGTGGGACATTTCTGGTTATTCAAGGACTTTAATGAGCCATTTTTATGTTGGCCAAGACGGCTCAGAGAGCTGCAGCTGAAGAAAGTACAGAACATAAGCATATTAAGAAACGGTTAATTTTTACACCTGCAAGTCAGCAAGAAAGCATTGAAACAGCTCAGGGTAAATTAGGGCGCCACCCACTGGATGGAGGGAGAAACAACGACCTCAGCTTTCTGCTCCGTGTTGCACTAAACATCCGCCAGCAGGGCTACTGATCACTAACAGCTACTGAACTGAGGCAGGAGTTTGTTCACCCAACCAAAGAAAATGGATCCACAGAACCAACCGTGTTACAACGTCCATCCATTCATTGGTTTATAAATATATATGTTTTCTGTTAATGGTTATCTATAAGTCATTATGTATAGTTGCAGGTTGCTACAATCGATAGTAGCCACACAGGCACACATTCTATTGGCTGAGAGGTTGCCAGGTGACGGTACTTTTTTGTTCTGAGCTCAAGCAGAAAATGTTTCGCAAGCGAGCAGAGAGGTTTTCAAGTGGAGATTTGATCCGTGCAGAGACGGGCTTTGAAAGGTTTGAGAAAGCACAGTGAATGTTTGAAAGAGAGCAGAAGTTTGGAAAACAAAAGACATGAAGTCCTGTTTTCAAAATGAAAAGGTGTGCTCTCGAATTATGGCAGAAAAATCCCCCTTATACTAAGTTTACTGCAGCTCGCTATGGACTTGACAGAGAGCAATGATCAACAACGAAGGGTGAACGTTTTCAGTTGAACATTTTTCAACTTTCTTCTTTTGCATTGCTGGCTGCATGTGCACAAGCTTAAAGTGTCACATGGATGAATTGTGCTGGTTACTCGGCTGGATGAGGACAAGCGACTGTCGCTTCATTGCTCAAGTTCAGGAGGAAATTAAGGGAGATAACGTTTAAACAAAATTACTTCCTGAACCTGGAAAACTGAGAATCTTCACACATTTGGTTTGGACAATAAAACATTTGCTTAAACATTTTCTGAAACTGCGGTACTTTTAAAGATCTTCAGCAAGTAGTCAAATTATTAATCAACATCAGTTCACAGATTTTGGTGAGACTTATTGTGAAGTTAGGGGTAAAGTTTAGGACTTTTTGGAAATGATCCATGACAGATTTAGACTTAAAAGGCCGCTCAGTGAATGCTTTTTGATTTATTTTTAAATGTTTTCCTCTCATTCAGCCTGGATACGTGAAGCTGTCCAAACCAGTGGCCCTGTGGACTCAGCAGGATGTTTGCAAATGGCTGAAAAAGCACTGTCCCAATCAGCATCAGATCTACAGCGACTCTTTCAAACAGCACGACATCACAGGTACATCTCTGAACCCAAACTGTGATCAATAAGATCAGTGTGTTTCGCACAAGCACCTTAAACTGCTATTATGGCTGCTGGACACAGGGTGTGGTTAAAAACATATTTATTACTTCAATTTGCTCAAATCTTGGGCTAGCACTTAAATTTGGACATTTTTAAGCCTCCAATGCAACAAAACCTTTACAGAACAATAAATGGTTAATATTTTCTTTCTGTTTTGGTTGGACAAGATGTCAACACAGTAGCGATTCAGACAAATCTCAACACAAAATCTTCAATATATAAAAGACTACTTCTTTTCAAAGTGAAGTCTGTGTTGACAAAAACTAGCTAGTTTCACAAGTGACGTCATCGGATATTCTCATTTTGAAGTAAAAAAGGAAGCAGTTCTACAGTTGTGATCATGTGATCTGTTGTATTCCCCTGTAAAATATGTTAAAAAAATTTTTTTTAATTAAAAACAGCTTTAAGTAAGTGAAATCCTGAAGAAATCTGCTTCAAATGGGAAAGATGTTCGCTTGCTGTAATGCTAATGCTAGCTTGTGGACTACTGGCTAACAATGCTAATGTTAACTTTAAGGACAAAAATGTGGTTTCAGCCATGTTTTTTTTTCTTTTCATGGATACATTTTATTTTATAAAAATGTTACTTTCCCCTTCAGCCACCATAAGTTGGATCCAATCTTGTTAGCCTCAAGCTTTTATGTACCGCAAAATGCTGTGAAACGTTCCCATTGTGGGTTTATCAGAGTTCTGCTGCTGTCAATCCTTCTTTTTAGCTCCTATTTTGAAAAACAAATGTGAGAAATGACCATGAAATCTGTCTTCTGACCTAAACTTGGAGCCAAACCAGCTCCTCTCTCCTCCAAAACTCTTCAGAAGTTTCATCGTCTTGCCTCTGAGAAGCCAGATTTCATTCATAACCTCCCAGGTGCGCTCCACACCTGCCGTCTGGCTAACAGCCCACCCGTCTGTCCATCCCTCCTCTTCCCTCTGTCTCTGTTACCAACGGTAACAGTTGCCACGTCAATCACTCCCCCAACGAGGCCCTTCAAGGTCACCCTGGGTCTAAAGCGCTTCAGTCCTCATAGAAACAGACGACCATTAATTTTCACAGCGCTCTTCTCTCTCACAGCCCGGCTGATCACACTAATATGTTTATTTGCTGCTCCTGAGGAAATCCTCGACTCGGCGACCGGCTGGCGACATAAATCTTGCGATGAGCGGTGCGTTGACTCACTCTTTGATGCAATTTTAACCGCTATACGTCTACGTGGAGCTTCAGCATCACCTGTTTAATGGTGTGAAAATATGAATCTTTCTGCTTTGCGCCGCGAATCGCGCAAATGTCTCATCAGTTGCAAAGAGGTCGAATAGATGACCCACGGTTCATTGCATACCTGCTGAAGCGCCGCTTCAATTTGACAGCAACTCCCAAGGAGAAACATTTTAGAAGCATTTGATTTGTTTTCTTTTCATTCAGGTTGTAAACTCACACTTTGATAGATAGATTGTGATTCTTAGGTTTTTAGACCGCAGTGGACTGATGTGTTTACAAGATAATTTGCTGCTGGATATAGAGAAGATTAACACAATCTACCACCGGAAACTCACGCTTATTATGTCTGAGTAGTTTCTGTGCCTTTCTCAAAAGAAATCATTCTTTGTGTGAAAAGATAATAAAATTTGATTGGGTTTATCTCAGAATGAACAAAGTTAAGCATCACGACTGCCTATTTTCTCCGTCACTGCAAAAACACAAAATCTTACCAAGTATTTTTGTTCTAGTTTTTAGTGCAAATATCTTAGTTTCGCCTTATTTGAAGTATACTAACTTACAAGTCACTTTTCAGCAAGAAAGTACTAAAAAAGTGAATAAATCTGCCTGTGGAAATGGTCCTTTTTCACCAGTGTTAAGGAATTATTGACTTAAAAGAAGCCCCTATTTGTTCTTTAATTACTTAATTGCTGCTCTGAATATGGTGTTCTTCCAGAGAATGGCCTTCTTGACGCTGGGTTAATCAAGCAATATTAGAGAACAAAAAAATAATAATTCCACTTAGAAAATAACTGCCAAGATTAAAAGAAACCACTATATCCTAATTCACAAATGTTAAACAATTACATTGTTTTTGTTGGGACACCAATTGATTATATTCTGTTTAATTTTTGTTTTGAATGTATCCATTTTAATGTATACCTCCTTGAATGTTTGTTTTTCTGCTTGTTTGGTTATTGCCGTTATTCGTTGTATTATCTGGTTAATTATTTTGTAGATCAATACGCCTTTATTCCACTTGAAATAAAATAAAACTTAAGACAAGTCAGGTTTGAGCAAGATACAGGAGCCTGTTTCAGGTCAATAACTCCTTAATATTGATAATAAGAGTTCTAGTTCCACTGGCAGATTTTTTTCACTTATTTCAAAATCAACTACCACTGCACCGTTACCTAGCAACCATAGCCAAGCCCAGCCTGTCACCTAGCAACCCAGTTCCAGTTCCACTGGCAGATTATTTCACTTATAACAATATATTTTCCATGTTATAAGTAAAATAATCTACCATTGGAAGTAGAACTTTTAAAAAAGTCAATATCAAGGAGTTGTTGACTTAAAACAAGCTCCTATTTTACTTCAAAGTTACTTGTTAGTTTTGTCTTGCTTCAAGTGTACTAATATATTTGCTGTAGAAAATGCTTTTTGTGTTTTTTCCGGTCTGCTTCTGAATTTTCTAAAGCCATTTATTGTGAGGAAGGATTAAATAAGAAGTACAGAGTTACACTTTCAAACTGAGACAATTGGGAGATAATAGCACGCAGAAAATCTGCAAGTAATTCAGTTTGTCTCCACATTTGGCATTAATTAACGGAAGTCAATTAAAATGGGCCAAGCCTTACCAATTGGACTCGCAATGCAATTTGCATCCTAATCAATCTTTTGAATATTATGCGGACATTTTATTTCCTTTCAACACAGCAACAGAATAAACACGACTAACCAATGTAACACTGTTGGGAAAACAATCGTGCAAACAAGTAAACAAGGAGTTTGAATATGTTTATGTTAGAATACAGGCATGCATCTGAGATAGGAGATTATCTCTTTGTTCGGTGTGTTAGTCAGACTCTACTTGTGACCTTTTCATAATTGAAACCGCGTGAGCAAGGCCGGGGTTTGGCTTCCTTGCGCCAGACTATTTCTTTTGCATTCGGTGCACTGTATTCCCACCAATACATCCATAGCTGAATACCTCTTTTTGACTGCCAGCGGTGCTCAATCTCACTTGTCTTGGCAACATCGTCATCCCTTTCACTAAGTACCAAATCAATAAGCAGTCTCTCTTTTCCAGATCATAATTCAAACAGACAATCGCGTCCGCCCTCTTTAGACATAAAACAGCAGCATGGGGAATGCATTTCACTGCATATTGAGGCGCGTGCAACATTTTAGCATCGAGCGACTTCAGTATGCAGCAACCGCTTCACTGCTGTAACCTCTGCCAAAGGAATCAATGCTTCCCATCCTCTCTCCAGCCTCCACTGCCAAGAAGACGCCTCCCTTCCTCAGTCCTCACCTCCCACTCCCAACAGACACAGCTGCAAATATGGCTTCAACACCCAGCTTCTATTTAAAATGCATTAAAGCATATTAGGGCATAATTAGATATTAGTTCCTAATCCATCGTCTTTACAATGAGGAAGCTTGGTAAAGACTGTAGGCTCTGGCTGAGGTGACGTTATTTAGCAAAATGCGCATAAAAAAGCACTACCATATTTTTTGCAAAAATTGGGAATTTTGTTTCTTACAAACCAACAAAAAGGGGCAATATTTGTGTTTTCAGGGACATAGTCCCATTTTATAGCACAGTTGCATAACTATGTTGACTTCAGTTATAATGGAAATGCTATATTTATCAAATGACTTTGTAATTTAACTTCTTGAAATTGGGCCTCTGTCCCTTTAAGAAGCTTCTTTGCCTTCTGAAACTCCGCCTTCAGGAACTCATCTCAACATGGCTCTTCCATTAACCCTTTAACAATGTTTTTTCAGCATTTGTCTGAGAAATAGTTCTTATGAGCTCAGCAGATGCTCAATTTCACCAGGTGTTTGCTAATTGCTGCTGGCTAGTCTGAAGGAGCTGAGTGGTTGAGGAGGAGCTGTGTCTCGAAGGCAGGGCTATGTCCACCCAGGCGTTTTGCACAGCTGAATGGTTGCCATGGAAATTAAAATATTTCTCAAATATGCATGAAAGAATCAAAGCAACACTCCAGGTGTGTTTTTGATGAGAGAATAAGATAATAGCATGATTTAAAGCTCAAAAAGTTGATTTTATGCAATACTGTTCCTTTAACAATGTCCCCAACTAAGATTTACCTTCAGATTGATTTCAAAATATTAGATTTTTTTTAAAAATTTTATGTGGGGACAATCATTTCAGTTTTTCTCTTATAGTCCGGGAAAGTTTCCCTCACAGAACTCAGTGATATATGGTGTCATAAGCCCTTGCTCTGAATAATTAATAGCCTGTAATATTAGTGGTTAAATGAAGGGTGGCTGGAGTCCTGCTACTCTCTCCGCCCCGCTAGTCAAACTGGTCATTTCAGCTGCCTGGAAAATACCAGTGAGCCAATGCAGCTCATTGGTAGAGACATCTTCTGCAACTGGAGGGTCTCACATTGGATACTAAATGTATATTTGATGAGGCCCAAAAAAGGACAAAAGGTGACAAAGTCTATTTCAGAACGGTCGAGGACACGCAGAAACTAACCACAACAGCCATGTAGCCCTTAGACGATGAATTGTGCAGGCTGCCGCCGGCTGCTGTCATAGAAATGCAGCTGGTTAATGGAGAAAAAGACATACAGCAAATGAGTCAAACAGACTGAAGTAACAGGGCTGCAGATCAGCCTGGAAGCTGCAGTGTAGCATGAAGATTTTATTTTTTCCTCCTGATGGACCATTTGTTGGACAGTTTGGTACTCTGAGATGAAATAATGATTAATTATACAAATTATAGCTGCTGATTTAGTCCAGATCAGCAATTATGGAAACCAAAGATATGTAAAAATGCATTTATTGATTCATTAGCTGCCTCCAACAGCTATAGCTTAAGTGTCCCAGAGCCTACAGCTTTGTAGACTTTGGTAGCGTTACATGTGAGAGGTTTAGATTTTTTCTCTCAAGCTTTTCTTGTTAAACACATAATTTTTACTTCATAAATCTGTAATAATGACTTGGAGCAGCTGTCTCTTGCACTTAAATAGATATTTCTCATTGTTGCTCGTTGTATCGACATGGTGCAGTTTGTGTCAAACAATCCAAACTAATAGGAAAAACTGCTATTCACCTCCTCGCCGGTGGTGGCGCTGCGCCAAGAACTACTGAAGGAAATGACACAGAAACCTCAGACACAAGCTCAACTTCCTCCTTCACAAAATGTAAACAAATATGGAGTAGCATCAGAGTTTAGTGTTTGGAGGATTTCACTTTTGTCTTTAGTAAAAGACCATCAGTCATTTCTCCCACTAGTGCTAAACTTTTAGGTTTGATTAGGTTGTGTTTACCCAGAATGCCCTGCAATATTGACGCTTTCCAACTACATAACTTAATTATTCGAGGCACCATGATGGCCTCAGAAGTGAGCGACGGGAGTATTGAACAGAGCAACTGAAATTGTTTTCCAAAGTTGCTTTTGTCAGTTTATTCATGGCTTCTACTTGTTCGAGCTAGTTTGTCTGTGAACTTAACACACCTGGTTGGGGCTCATAGATGGCAGGACTTGGAAACAGCTAGCTGAGAAACCGACCCATACCTCCTCTCTCCTGACGTGTTGATGGATATGATCGATTTTGCCTGAATTCACACCACATGATTAATGTCACCATGTCATAAACAGTTTCTCTTAAACCGGAGCAGCATTAAAACGTACAAAAGACGAGATGCTAACCAGTTTTTTCCATACATGCTAGGCTACATGATGGTGCGGCATTGTCTCCATGGTTACCAATGATTAGATGCTTACCTTCTCCATAATGCAATATTTGGTATCTTTCTAATCATACCTAAAGTATAACATTATTGCGTTGTAAAACGTGTTCCCTACAAATCCGTGAATAAACCGAGGGCTGCCAGTCGTTGTGATTAACCGCCGCTATCCATCACTGCCATCTTTCCTCGTTAAGAGTTATAAAATAAAACGATAAGTTTGGTTTGCAGCCTTGTCTGTGCTGCACCCTGTGATAATTTGTTAAAGTGAAATAAACTAAATAGAAGTGATACTAGGTTGCAGATGTCTGTTTTTTGACAGGTTTTAAAGGAGCACGTTGGTTGTTTTGACGTCTGTCATGGCGGAGCGAGCGGAGTTATGGAGAGTGCAAAGGGTCAATAGTTTGTTTCCTGCTTTTGGAGCAATCTTCACTCCGCTTGGCGTTCACATAATATGCATTAAAGCCAGAGTTTGCTTTTTTGGTCTGCATCAGAGTTTGATTACACATTCACACCTCATCAAACAGTTCTTTCTAGAGAACATTAATCCGAACTGGAGTTTAGATTAAAGCGGACTAAACAGATTCCAGTAGGATCATCTCAAAAAGGACCCCTGAGGTTCCCCTAACCACACCCTCCTCTCCATGATTACATCATTAGTTTCTGTCCATGAATCCATAAACTTATTGGTTATACAAGGGATTACTGGTGAAGTTTGTAATCAATCTGCACTGACATGACAGCAAGTTGGACTTTGTGTCAAGAATGTGGAAACGTCTTATCTTCGACCAAATAGCCCTTAAAAGCATCCCTGAGTTGTGCACCACCCATAAGGGTTGGATAAACTCTTGATTTTTCAGAAACAAAACCATGGAAACTGCACTCACTGAAACAAACACAGCTCAGTAAAAATATATGTGGGCTTGATTGGAGGAAGACTTTTCTGAATGCGACTATTTGACTGCAATCATCCCGAGGTGGAAATCAGTCAAAAAAAAAAAGGTAGATTTTAATGCCAATCATGAACAGTCATGCTTAAAACTGCCCACTTGTATCTGAATTAGCCAGAACACATTTTAATGCCAAGTCTGAACAGGATCTCTGTTGTTCCGCAGATGACACAAAAAAATGAGCAGACAGCTGACAGGAAGTGTTAAAAAATGTGCTGCTGTTGTAGAACATTAACCTGAGGAAACAAACTCAAATTATTTCACCAAGTACAACCTCTATCAAATCGAGGCGCTGTGTTAATAAGCAGCCTTTGTGCACCTGTTCTTTTTATTTCTACCTGCAAAATGAAGCAAACTCCTGGTGGATCAATGCATATATGTGTGTATTTTGTGTTTATATTTAAGCGGGTGTAAACAAATGCACTCTAAGCTCCCATTCATCAAAGCCGCAGTTGACTGTGCCAGGCTGTAGCTGCAGATTAATCAGCTTCAGCACAACACGGCTGCTCACCCACCACTCATTAATCCGATTCTCAGGCACAATGTGGTTCTGTGCACTTCGCCCAGTCTTTGTGAAATCTGTGTGTGCAACATGCTTCCCTGTATTTGTTCTTTATACAGTGAAATAATATTAAAATAGAGAAATTGTACAGACATTAATTAGTAAAAATTAATGATTCCCTCTCTGTTATTTCTGCCACCTTTCTGATGCATCACATGTATACCCAACATTTCCAGCTTTTGTTTTTGTGCTCAGGATTGTAGCTCAATATTAGCATTATGCTAACAAACAGCTCCGGTTGTCTCAGTGGGCTGCCTGTTGACTCCCTGCTTGAGCTCTGTCGGTACCTTTTCCATAAAAGGTTTTTGGGTTTCTTTTCAGTTGTTACTTCGTCCATATATGGAGGTACTTCCTGTTTTGATGGGACAATAGTTAGAACTTTTCCCATTTTTATTTTATACATTGTTTTCTTCTATAATTTTGGTTTAATTTAATGGGTTTTGTGGTTTTTTTTCTTTATAAGTGACATTTTTATTCTTTCATTTGGGTTTCTGCTTCTTAAAAAAAAACACCCACCAATTTTTTGGCAACAAGTTAATGTTCAGTTTTTGTCTGGAAAATGAGCTGTTTCAAAAACCTCCCGATTAAGTCACATTCAATGGCCATTGCACCATTACCTAGCAACCCCAGGCGAGCCCAGCCCATTACCTAGCAACACAAATTGGAGTTTGGATGTGCTGTACAATAGCTACTGGAAAAGACAAGTGTTTTGTTGTTGACTCACTATCCAGAAACCACTTGCTGCATTCATGTTGGTTGTGCAGGAGGCTCAACTACTGCTTTTCAAAGATGTACTGGTATATAATTTGGGCATCGGTTTGCTGCCATTTTCATGTGTGAGTGTAAACATGGAGTTAGGGGGCGTGGCCAGCAGCAACTCGTTTGGATCTAAAGTGACAGGACGTCCTAAAACAGCTCACTCTGAAAACAGGCAGAACTCAACAGACTAAAATCTCGAATAATTTTGTACAAAAGATGTAATGAACATATTTTGTTTAGCCCAGAGATCTATTCTAACCTGTTCAAGGAACTATAATAGTCCCCTTGAAGTCTTGTTTTAAATTGTAATCTTTGTCTATATAGTTTTAAGTTGACTTTTTAAAAGCCTTACCACCCACTAGGCCTTCCTGCAGACCGCTGCTTTTCTGAAATATAAAACATAATGTGGGGTTCTTGTGAATAACGATGTAATTTGTTACATCAGTGCTTAAAGAAACAGGAAGAAAAACATATTTTTGTACGCTGGGGTTAAATTGATGAGAAATACTTATTTTAAAATTAATTCTCTGCACAATTGGCTTTCAGATCACTGTTGGAAAAACTGAAAAAAACAACAACTCTTTTTTACATTTAGAAATCCACTTGCATGCCCAAACCACTTCACTGAGACGGGCAGCTTCCATTATGAAGTGCAAAGTAAATCTTTTAGATAAGCAGTGAGAGATGTTTTTTATGTTTTGAGATTGCTAAATGAACCAGTCTTTCTGCAACTCTGTTGAATAAGCAGCAGAAAGTCTTAATATTTAGTTTTTACATCTTCCTTTATCCTTCTACATTTCAGGAGCTTTTTTTTATTACAGCTGATTTGCCTTTTTCCCCCTTTCACTATCAGACATTCAACTGCTTCCAAAGCAACTCTTTCTCTTACCTCATTTATTTCCTCCTGACCACTTTCCACTTCTCCAGCCCTCCTCTCCCTCCTCCCTTTCTTCCTCCTCTCCTCCTGGCCATGCTACACTGCACAGTGCATTAATAGTGGTATGAAAAATTCCCCGCTGAGACATGGTGGGATCGTCGATGCCAATGACTCAGAACTGGAGGAACAGAGAGTTAAAAGGCTTGGACTCCTTACAGAAGTTGTTCCACCCCACTGATGTTGCCTTGCTGACAAGGAGGCAAGGCACTTTGGCTGAAAGTTGAGCCGAGTGTTTTTTTATTGTAATCACTGGTATTCTTATATCGCAGTAATTGCAGCACTTCACCGGCTTTGCTCTGGCTTCTTTTAAAGGTATGAGTCTAGTTTTGTAAGTTAAAGATTCATGCCATTTGCTTTTATGCATGCGAATATCTAAAAAAGAAATTATTCAACCTAGGATTTGCTCAAAAAAGCTTTCTGAACTTGTTTTTTCCTAGTATATTTTGGCATACAGATGTTTGACTGCTCTGATGTTAGAGCCCTAAGAAGGCACACACACACACACACGCAGTCACCTACACCATTAAATTATCATTTTAGAGGTACGATTTAGCCTCTCAGACTGTTAAATCTACATCTAGATCTGCTCCTTTCAATTTTAACTATTGGCATTATTCCCAAAAGGTTTGCAGTTTTATCACGAACAAACTTTTATATCATCGACCAACACAAAGCAATGCATGACTGTGAGGTCGAAGGAATAACAGCTGGATGTTTTGATTGTGTCTCTACGGAGGTCAGAAGAATATTTTAACGGATTTCTTTGCAAAATAACTCAAGCTCTGTTAGATTGGATGGTATTCTTTCTAAGTTAGCTTTTTCTTAAAGGTGACACATTATGCTTTCTTGAAAAGGTTAAGACAGGGCGACACAAAATGTGTACATTACATGTTTTTGCACACAGTCATTCTTAGATAATGAGATTTTAGTTTGTGCAGTTCTGCCTATTTTTAGCTCTCTTCATTTTAGGTTAACTTTAAGTTTTGTACCTTTAAATCCTCATAAGCTGCTGCTGGTCACGTCCCGTAATTCAACATTTACACTTGAAAATGGCTGCAAAAAGATATGCAATTATACAACCACACATCTTTGAAAAGCATTAGTAGGACCTCGTGCACAACCAATAAGAATGCAGAAAGTGGTTTCTAAATGGAAAGTCAACAACAAAACACTTTTCTTTTCCAGCAGCCATTGTACAGCACATATAACAGTAAAACCAGCTTACCAAATGTGCTGGAGCTCTGCTTGGGTTGCTAGGTAATGGGCGAGCACAGCCCATTAGCTGGAGTTGCTAGTTAACGGAGCAGCGCCCATTGAATATGACTTGACAGTCAGAAGTGTTCTGAAATGACTCATTTTCCAGACACCAAAAAACATGAACTTGCCCAAAAAAGAAATGGCAGGGAGTTTTGTTTGTTTTTCTCTTTTTGCTGTTTTTATAAGCAGTAGAGACCTAAATGAAGTACAAAAACATGTAACATTTGAATGTTAATTTTGCATCAAAACCAGATTTCTGGAGTGCTTAAAAAGTTGTCCTGTCAACAGTCTCCCACCCAAACTATGGATTTCTGCAGCTCCTCCAGAGTCACCATGAGCCACTGGGCTGTTTGTTTTTATAGTTCAAGGTATGATTGGCATGACCCACTTAGTTGTGTCATCCTTTCCACTTTTAGATGATGATCACTGGGGACCGTTAATTAATAAACACCACCAGAAACATAAACATGGTTAAATCAGTGTTATAAACAGTATCTCAAGCTTTGAACAACATCCCAAATTTAGCAGTTTGAACATCTGAGATCTTCTCAGAACATTTGTTTTTAAACCAACATCACCAATAAATTATTACAGTTAATCTTTGAGATGGCTCAAAGATGAACTCTAATGGAAATTGAGTAGAAATTGGTGTAGCAAAGTAAAATGGGCTCAGCAGTTAGATTTTAAGTAAAAATGTTCAGTTTTTGGTATCTTTCACTTCTCTGTTTTTCTTTGTGTTGGTCTACATTATAAAATGCTAATAAAAAATCACTGAAGCCTGGTTACAACTTGACAGATCATTAAAAAACTTAGAGGAGCAAGGACTTGTACAACGAACCTCTGGTATGTATCTATATCAAGTTATGTGCTAATTTGACCATTCTGTCCTGATGCTGTTTTTCATGCTAATATATGGGAAACCCCACATATCATCAAACCTGCAGTGTGTCATGCTCTGTTGTCTCTGTTATACCTGCAGTTATTGACAACAGACGAAAAAGGAGCAAAAGAGAGAAATGTGAATCTCAGTTGCCATGCCAATCTATCTTTGGTTTCAGGTGGCAAGTGATGGTTGGTCAATATTTATAGACCAGTTACAGCATGGCTCATGTTGGCCCTGTCATGTCAACTTTAATGTCTCAATCTGGTCTCCGCCTTCTTTTCCCCGTCTGTCCTTTCATTATGTTGCTGCTACCTGTAAGCGTTTATGACTCTACTTAGCTGTACTGGTTACATGTGATGTAATTTACACTGAAAATGCTCAGATTTTAACCCCGTCTGGATGTAGCTAGGCCTGTCACAGTAAACAGCAAATCAGTTCATCCCATGATAAATTAAATCTATCTCAATAAATTCCATTTACATATTTATTATATTTCTTTCTCTCTCTCTCTGATGCTTTGGTCTCAGCTAGTCATTTTTTTGAAGGACAATTTTGTTTTCAGAAACGTAATCACTTTATTTGTTTCGGTTTTGTAAGCTATATTTCAGTTCCAGTGTTAAATGTTAATTAGAATTTAAAGTTTATTGATCATTGAGGAATGGTATCATTATGCAGGGTTTCCCCCAGTGTATTATAAGCCTGGCGGGCCACCAGGCTTTACTCGCGCTCCCACCAGGCTGAACATTGCTTATTTATTTGTCTTTTTTTTTAAATGTTTAAATTTTTTCAGACTTTATAGTTGCTGTTCAGGTGTTAATCTTCCAATTTTTTAATAACGCATAATCAAGTGAAATTTTCAAATTTCCTGTCAACTTTAAACATTTTTTAACTCAAAATCACGACGGACCATTGGATGAACGACTAGCGCCCAACCACCAGGCTTAGCAAGTTTTCTGGGGCAAACGTTGTTATGCCATTAGCATTGTATTACTTGACAATGGTCTCAAAACAATATTATCAATTATCACAATAACTTCTGGGAAAATTTATCATTCAGAAAAATTTGTTATAGAGACAGGCCTGTTGTAGCACCAAGCAAAGTTCTAGTCTGGTTCAGACATTAGCATGTTTGTTGCATTGAAACTAGGAATGTTTGTTTATCTTTTATTGTCTTGATATTTTTGTCATGAGAATATGACAACAAATCATAATTTTTTATTTTCAATTAACAATTAAAAACTGTTAATTGAGATTTAACAGTTTTTAAATCTCAATTAAAAACTGTTCATCTTGTCAGGGTTATTATTATTATTATTATTATTTACTATTTTTGCAATGTTTGTCCAATAGAATTATCAATAAATTTGAAAACATGATTAAATGCAGTTAGTGTGTAGCTTAGTGATTCAAATCATGTTTCTTAATGTGACTGTTGTCCTAACGAAGCGTATTACAAATGGGAATGTTTTTCAAGAGTAGTGTTTGTGTTTGTGGGGCTATAATGGATGTGACACACAGTTGCAACTGTACAGCCATAGACATAATATAAGGATAGACGCCTCATGGACCGCTCTC
>NW_006800365.1:95634-145673 GCF_000485575.1 Poecilia formosa
GCTCCAAGATGGCCGCCGTATTTCCTGCGCCGGAGCGACCAATGCGGGGTCTACTCTTATATTATGTCTATGCTATACAGCTACCTAAACAAAGAAGTAATTAATTGTACCACAAAATGTCATGAGAAAACTTTAACTCCACTTCCTAACTTTCAGTTGGACGTTTGTGCAATTTCTGATTGAATATTTGCAAAGTGAATAAGAAATTGTAGTTTTCCAGATTCTAGATAAAAGTCTTCCATTGTTCAGTACTTCAGTAGAAACTAAGGTTTAAGACCCTGGACCCCATTAGCACATTTTTTCAGCAAGAACTTGTTTCTTTAAGCTGAGATGAAAACCTGGAGCTGCATACTTGCTGCCATTAACAACTACACAGATTTCCAGTTCATGAACTGAGCAATCGCTTTAACTTCCTGGCGATTTTAAGGACTTTTCTCCAACCAACCGTGGCGCTAATTGGTGGCAGCATCTTGTCAAAGCAGCCGTCGGGGCCACAAGAGCAAAACGAGCATTTTGCTTAGTAATTACCCTATATTATCCTATCTGCTTACCATTCGCCATGTTGCGAAAACACTCATAACAAGGACTAATAATCACACAATATTCTACAAGACTTTTTATTAGTAGCCCAAGTCCTCTTCATAGAAGCCGATTGGATGATTAAATTATGTATTTAATACAAGGATTTGCAATTAACTAAAGAGCTGTTGGGGATTCTTGCTCCAGGGATGTACTGTTCTGATATTTATGCAAAGAAGGATCTGCTTCACATATGGTTCTGCTGAGCTTAATTGGACAATTCAGATTGATGGCCGCACGACGGTGAAGAGACGTCTGTTTTTATTAATCTACCCTTATAAAGTCCAATTTGTGTTCAATTCACCCGCAGCACCTTGTGAGTTTCCTCTTCGGCGGACGTAAATACTTCATTTTACATCTGAAGCGGTGTTTGCTAAACTCCCTCTGGCTTGGATCCTTAAGCCTTGTGTTTTATGTTTTTAAATTTTTTTTTTCGCTCGTCTATTTTCAGGACGGGCCCTCATGAGACTAACAGACAGAAAGCTGGAGCGAATGGGGATTATCCACGAAGCCCAGAGGCAGCACATCCTGCAGCAAGTCCTGCAGCTTCGTGTCCGCGAGGAAGTCAGGACGCTCCAGCTCCTCACACAAGGTAAACTTTTCAGCATCCAGATATCACATTGAGACGTCTACCTGCATTACACACCCTGCTGCCGTTGCTGAGAACCTAGTTTCTTCTAGGTGGAAAAATATCCAATAACAAACATTCTAATAAATATACCAATCATTCATTATTCACGAGCCATCTGTCGCCATGGCAATCGCTGCATATTTCAAAGCCTGGAGGAAATGATGAATCAGAAAATGATTATGCAACAAAAGAGTCTTGCAGAAACATTTTCCTCAGCTGCTCTGCTCACAAGCCACGGAGTCCAGATGACGATGGCTTGTTGTTAGTTACGTCTCCATATAGATTTACTTTTACTCGTGATGAGCTCCTGTAGCTGCAGGTCCCAACTCTGCTGACTCTGAACTTGTCGGTTTCTCATGTCGCAAGCAGAGATAGTACCTGAATATGCTGATATCTGCTGAGATACGCCGCAAGGTTGTTCCAGATGGTTGTTCCAGATAGACGTAACAGATGCAGCTAATGTATTCATGAGTGTGCAAGAGGTCCAAGGCTGTAGACGCCGAGCTGAAATGTAAGCGCACCACTTTTGTTTTTGCTCCCATTTTGTCATGAGCTGAACTCAAACATCCAAACCTTTTTCTCTACACACAGTAGACCTATTTTCTCTCAAATATTGTTCACACATCTGTGTTGGTGAGCACTTCTTCTTTGCTGAGATAATCCATCCCACCTCACAGGTGTGCCATGCAAAGATGCTGATTAGACGCCCTGATTGTAGCACAGGTGTGTGACAATAAAAGGTCATTGTGAAATTAGCAGTTTTGCTTTATTGGGGGATCAGAGAACCAGTTGGTATCTGGTTTGATTACCACTCACTCAGTGCAACCCACCTGTTAGCGTTCATGAAATTGATTGGCGGTTTTTGGTCCAGATCTCTCCAACAGCCGTGTGAAGTTGCTGGATATCGGCAGGAACTGGAAGCAGCTTGCTTTAAACACTGGACATATTTATATATTTGTCAGTCGACTAAGACAGAAATCTTATTGTGTTGTGTCACCACTAGGTCAGCTAGTTATTAACCAAAAGAATCTGAAAGTACGTCAAGCTGTCGGTAGCAAAACCTTTCTTGATATTCTGCTAACGTCTGAGAAACACAACTTCGCAATCGTGGCGTTTCCATTAAATAAATGTAATTACAATCATACTTGAAGAAGTTTGCTTATGGAATAAATCAGTAAAATTATGGATGTAAACATAATCATATTTCAGCCACGGCAATAGCTCTCATCATCAACCATCAGTTAACATTAGCGTCTTATTGAGGCATTGTAACGACAAGCGACTTGTAATTAGGAATGACTACAAATAAATGTTGCATTTTGGGAAACTAGTTATGCCTGCCATAACAAATTTTGCTGAACGATAAATTTCCCCAGAAGTTATTGCAATAAACGATAATATTGTTGTTGAGACCATTTTCAAGTAATACAATGCTCAAAGATAAATAAACCTTAAATTCTAATTAATATTTAGCACTGGAACTGGAAGATATTTTAAATATCCAAAATAAACAAATAAAGCAGAAACAACAAATAAAATGATGACTTCTCTGTCAAAATAGACCTTAAAAAAAGGACTAGTTGAGACCAAAGCATCAAACTGAAGATCAAACTTTGGTACAGAGAGAGAGAAAAAAGAAAAATGATAAATGATGGAAATGATTGAAATTGATTAGTTGGTTTATTATGACAGGTCTGATTGTTGTCCGTGATTGCAGAAGAGCAATGGGTTCAACACTTTTGAATGATGGAGTCAACTGTGAATCATTGAAGTAGGCCAGTGCCTATAAGCACGTTGCTGCTTTATGCAAACTGCTGCGATACCAAAGAGTTTCCATTCCAGTTTTGTGAAAAACACCAATTTTGAAATGGCTGCAAAACCAACTCATCCTATCGCAAAAACCTGATTTTAAAATTACCGTGTCTCCATTAGGCAAAATCATTTTCATAATTCCAATATGCGCAACAATTTTAAGATCTATGCAAATGAAGCTAGTTTCAGTTTCCAGCATCCAGCATGCCGAGGGGAGGGAATATTGATCGGTCCATTTATCATAGGATATTGTGAGATTAAATAATGGTGATATGGGGTCATTGCTATGACCCCATATCAGTTGTGTTGGTTATGAAGTGGTGTTGCACGTGTGTTTTAAACGGGCCTAAGAAGGCAACAAAATGTCTAATGAATGAATTAGATGTTTGTTGTGCTTCCTTATTTAATTGTCTTGAACCCATTAGTCTAGGTTAGTCATCTCTGCTGAGATACTGTGACCTTTTCCTCATATCTCAACAAAATAAGCTAAATATTTGAGAGTGACCGATTTTATTTGCTACCTCACTGTGTTTATTTTTTGTCATAAATATACTTTTGTGCCGTCGATGTTCAGAATACAGATGCCTCTTTTGTGACTTTGTAGCATTAATCAAAGGCAGCAAGGATCAATTCAGCCTCAAAATATGCAGAGGCTCTGTTTACAATTTATGCACGTATAACAGCAGTGGTAATCCATTATGTTAATTAAATCTTTTGATGAGCCTTTTTTAATTCATGTATAGCCAAACTAAAAGCCTCACACAGGTAAATAGCTGAGCTGCCAAAGTTGAAATCAGTGGCAACAAAGCAGATGATGTTCCCAGTGAATCAAGCAGCTCCTGTTCATTTAGTTTTCTGTTTTTCCAGGACAATGCTTCTCTTTGTGTGGTCCATCAGATGCAATTACTAAAGTTTTCAGTTTTACTGCAGCGCTTTTGTTACTACATTTTAAACCAACTAAAACTTGGGTTTTAGTTGGTTTACTTTGACTCATCAACCTAATGAAGAAAACACAATTTATGACTCTTTTCACAGTGCTTAGCCTTGTGAAAATAACATTTTCAAAGATACTTGAATTTACTGAGGTGCTCCTGTATAGGTTAGTGCTTCCAACCTTTGTTAGGTCTTTTACTGAGGGTAGTTGTGAAATGAGGTATTTAATCTGTCGACAGTGATAAATCAATAATCACTGTCGACACGTAATCAATCAATAATTTATCCAATAGCATTTTCACTGAACTTTGATCCAGAAACGCACAGCATTCTGGGGGCTGTCGGCAGAGGAAAGCATTAGCTGCTCTGCTCACTCTTTGGTTACCTAGCAACAACCTTTGAGTAAGTTGTGGTTACCTAGCAACTACCTGCTGAGTAACTTGTGCAGCAGCAGTTTAAGGTTTTGCCAACGTGCCTCATAGCTTCTTAAAAATAAAACAAAACAAATGAAAGGAGAAAATGAGTACAACTCGGTAGGAAACTGGATAAAACCGAGAAGGTCACACCACCAGTTTGACTGTATTTAACATATTTAAAACAAAAAGAAGCGAATCATTTTCAGCCATATACTATACCTTAAACTGAAGCAGTGTGTCACAATCAACCACATACTGACAACTATGTATTTGGGGCCTGCCCATAGCATTACATAGGGAATTTACAGATATTATCTTTTACTAGAAAGATACCGTATGTGATTTTTCAGGATTTTTATACATTTTTATAAAAATGTTGATTTCATTGTCACAATAAAGTCCAATTAATTGTAAAAAAAAAAATCTAAAAATGGTGGTAAAAAGTTCTCACTTTTATCGTTATTAGAGTAGTACTGTCAAATATTGTGATAAAAGTCCATATAGCCCACCCCTTGCCCAGAGTGGTATTCATTTATATATTATTATTATTTCATATATTATATATTATTATTATTTCATATTATTTCAACTATTTGAAAGAAACACCAACTGATGGACAATACATTTACAGTAAATAAGTTTACAAATGTAATATCTTGCATTTCTCCAACAATGGCCAACTGCAAACAGGAAGAGATAAACCATTATTTGTGCAACAACTATAAAATTAATAGAAATAGGTTTCTATGTATAATAACATTTATTGTTCAATGTTGTATTAAATATATATACATATATATACTTTTATCATACTAGTTTGGTGCTCTTGGGTGCCCCCTTGTGGCATGGAGGCCCTAAGCAGCCTGCTTAGGTCGCATGTGTCTTGGGCTGGCTCTGGTTTCGTATGATAATATATGGGGAGGCCCATCATTCATCATCGCTGCACAAACTTTGTTCCACCAAACAACAATAGTCCCAGCTATTCCAGTAGCATGCTTCATGTTCTCCTTGTTCTCTCCTTTCCACCCTGTGAAGCTCAGCCTGTCTTGTTTCTCGCTCAGCAAATCCAGCAGCTTTCCTTCGCCAACCACCAGCAGCAGCCCGCCTCAGCGCCGCTTGTTCCTTCACACCCATCTGCACAGACTCTGAGAAACGGGGCTGCTGCAGGGGCCGAGGAACAAATTCCAGGGTTCCAGATTCTTGGAAAACATTTGGAGTGAAATGAAGCAGGCTCTCGGGTTTTTATTCCCTCAGCGAGGTGAAAATAGAAAGTGAGAGGAGGAACAAGAGAGGGCATTTAGCTGAGTGATGAGACTCGCTAAAGGCTACCCTCAGCATCCCAGGCCTTTCTTCCCTTTTTTGTCTCTTTTTCTTGCTTCATCATCCCTGCTCTTCATCGCCTTTCTTCTGCATTGATGATATGGGAGCAGACAGCCCACCCGTCTCAGCAGGACACTGCCTTTTAGAGCATATCTGAGCCTTGGGGATACTCACTGAGAAGCCTGAAGTTTGACAAAGCAGAAAACTGTAGAATTGTAAAGGCAAAATCAAAAGGAAGAAAATCAAAGAGCATCTCTTTTTTTTTTTCTTACATTATTTTGAATAAAATACAAATTAATTACAAGTAAGAATGGAGCCATAGAGTGAACAAAGCAAACAAACGTGCTCTATGACTTTGTTGATTAGTTTTTAATTTGCATGTTTCAATCTCGAGTCTAAATGTTCAAAAGTAAGAAACGGTTCCTCCCTTAGATTTTTGTTCTTTTGGCAGAGATCAGACAAAACTTGGAAGGAGATGAAATGGCTCCAAGGCAAACTTCATTTCGTTGTTAATAAAGAGAGACGCAGTGGTACGCAGTTTGAAGAGGAACAGGGAAGGAAACGAATGAAGTGAAAAAGTGGCAACGGATGAATGGTGATGAGGTAATGAAGAAAAAGAAGAGGAAAAGAAATGGTACAATTGGTGAGATGGGTGCCAAAAATATTGGACGACGACGACGAAATGGAGAAAATCTGGAGGTGTGAAAAGCTTCGATTTGTCTCTGGATTTGTTTGCATGGATGGATTATCTTTCTATTTTCATTAGTTGACTCATTTTACCTTCAAATCTCGGATATGGCCTTTGATTATAGTGTAATTAGACACATTAAGAAATCTGGCACTAACATAAAACAAATTCTGTGATTAAATTATCTGTGATTATCTTTAAAAAGCTGAGCCATTTTGAAACATGTCTGTCAGGATTAAACATACAAGCATAAAACAGTAATTAATCTGAGAAAACCAACCTAAGAAACTAAAATGGAAATTGGCATATTGAAAAACAAATACTTTATTTTGGTCTTACTATGAACATATACATTGCAATACGGTGGAGTTTTGCATTTACTTTGTCAACATGAGTATGTTAGCTGTGCTTAGATGTGACCATTTTATTTTTTATTTTTCATATTAATACTGACTGACTCACTGAGAGTGAAATTTTAATAGCATGCTGTGTGGTCAGAAAGAAATCAACTGAAGTAAGCAGAAAGTAGTTTAAGCCCAGAGGTTCACTGTTAGCTTCAAGCTGTCAGCATGCTGAGGTGACTGAAACTTTATGGGTGCTCTGAAGTGCGCTCAAGTCAGACAAGCTACTAAAGCCAACATTTTCTTAACACCTCTTGATAATTATAGTGTAAAAATTAATATGAATCCTTCTCCAATAATAATATAAAATAAATTATCTTTCTGTAGTAATGATGACCTGTTGTCTCTACAAAAATAGCTTTATCTTGAAATAATGGTAAAACTAAACCATTAGCTCAGGAAAAGCTAATTGTTTAGCTATTTTTGAGTTATTGTTGGTTTCTTGTGATCTAAAAATTTTTGTACTTGCATTTGGGTTTCAACTGCTTCTAGAAACAGCCACTTTTTTTTTTTTTAGCAATAAGTTAAGTTTTTTGATGTCTGGAAAACAGGCCTTTTTAAAAATCTCATAATTGCTAAGTTGAAATTGGCGGGCACTGTGCTGTTACCTAGCAACCCCAGCCCATCCCGTCACCTGGCAACCCACTCAGAGCTCCAGCATGTTTGGTCAGCTGGTTTTACAATGGCTGCTGGAAAAGACAAGTGTCTTGTTGTTGACTTACTATTCAGAAACCACTTGCTGCATTCTTGTTGGTTGTCTTAGCGAGTCTTCTTCTGCTTTTCAGTGATGTATGGTTGTATAATTGTGCATCTTGCAGCCATTTTTATGTTGGTGTAAATGTTGAGTTTGAGGGGCGTGGCCAGCAGCAGCTTATTTGGATTTAAAGTGACAGGAGGCCCCAAAAAGCTCATCCTGAACTGAACAGACTAAATTGTCATTACCTAAGAATGATTTTGAGCAAAAAATTTAATGAACATGTTTTGTAAAGCCTAGGGTCCGATTCTAATCTGTTCAAGGAAGCTGAATAGAGTTACCTTTAAGATCCTTTTCAGACACTCTCCATCCAGTCTCACTGAGCTTGAGCTGTTTTACAAAGTAGATTAGTTAAAAAACCTAATTCTTTAGATTTGCAGAGATGTGGCATTAGTAGCCGCCTGCCCTCTCAAAGGAGTCTCTAATGTCTATCTCCAGCCATTAATGGGCGAGACGCACAGACGCTGGACAACCCTTCACTCAGTCTCACCTGAAAGCTGTGAACAGAAATTATCTGAGAAAAACTCAGACGTTCACAGAAAGACAAAAAAAACCTTATCGAAAAACCCTCTCTGGGATGCTAACAAATATGAATGGTCATATTAACGGAGGTTAGAATATGATCATTTAAAGGTTCAATATGCAACTTGGAGAAATGTTTTTTACATATTTGTCATGACAGTATGTCATCAATCTACTCCACTTCCTCTCTATGCTACTATTGCAAATGTAACAAAAATAACCAATCAGAACCAGGAGGCGGGTCTTAGCGCTGCCAATCACCCTCATGTACTCTGCTAAATGTGCTAATAATGGAAAAACAATTTACCTTCACGTCAAAACCATTTACCCACCATCATCAGTGGCTTAGCTAACTAGCCTAGCATTCACAACAATCTGCTATCAGGGGGAAGGAGCAGGCGCATGCGAGGTTGATTGACAGCGCTAAGACCCGCCTCCTGGCTCTGATTGGTTGTTCCTAGTTAGCACTGGGAGAAAGTAATCGAGACTGTGAAGGTTGCAGACCCCTAGTTTAAACAAATATGTAAAATGAATATTTTTTCACAGTAGTTGCATACTAAAGCTTTAAATGAAGAGGTAATTAATGTGTGCACTTGGCATCAGGAAGAACATGAAACATGGCCACTAGAGAGAAAAAAATCCATCTGAAATGAGAGGATCTGGAGTCAGGAAGGTACACAAAAGGGTAAAAGCACCGTGTCGTCAAGAGAGCGAGGCGTTGTAATTACTCCAGTGTACCCAGCCAGAATTAGCTCAATGGACAGTGATTAACCTTTAAGGCTTGCTGGGCCATGGCAGGGAAATAATTAGATTTCCCTCACCGTCGTTTTTGCCACAGGGACGGCAGAGGCTCAGGATCACTTATTGCTTATAATCATCAGAGGCGGGCTGAGACTCTCCAAACAGAAACCGATATTCCAACAACAAAGCCCTCAGAGCATCAGGGTACAGTTTGGTTAGAGTTAGAGCCGTTTGATGAGCAGCTCGCCAACTACATCCTGAGCAGGAGGACATAATGAGCAGCACATATTTCCTATACGTGACTAGAGCTGATGTTCCTCTAAATGTGCTTTGTTTCTGCACATTTAGACCCATCTATTATGCACGGCAGGATAGGAAACAGCAGGAGGAATGCAGATGAAACTCTGAACTTACAGGTGGAATACTGAGAACAGTGGGAGTCTTTTCCAGATTTCTTAATTTACACTTGGTGTTTTCACTTCAGGGCGATTTCAAACACACAGTCGATCAATCAAGTTTATTTGTATAGCATATTTCAGCAAAAACAAAGTTCAAAGTGCTTTACATCATAAAAAAATAATAAAATACGAAGTCATAGAACACAGTCAACAGTAGAAGTGTTACATTTTGTCAAGTGCCACTGTTGCACATCAAAATGTTGGTCAGTGTTTCATTTATTATGATTCAGAAGAAACTCTAAACAGCTGGGGTTTTAGTCTGGATTTAAAGGAACTCTGTGTTTCAGCTGTTTTGCAGTTTTCTGGAAGTTTGTTCCAGATTTGTGGTGCATAGAAGCTGAATGCTGCTTCTCCGTGTTTGGTTCTGGTTCTGGGGATGGTTGATACGACAGCAGATCTTTAATAAACAAACAACAGTATTTTAAAGTCTATTCTCTGAGCTACAGGGAGCCAGTGTAGGAACTGGGTTGATGTGCTCTATCTTCCTGGTTTTAGTCAGAACTCCAGCAGCAGCGTTCTGGATCAGCTGCAGCTGTTTGATACACTTTTGCAGTAATCAGTGTGACTAAAGATAAATGCATGGATGAGTTTCTCTATGTCTTTCTGAGGCATCAGTCCTCTAATCCTGGAGATGTTCTTCAGGTGAAAGAAGGCCGCCTTTGTAACTGTCTTTATGTGGCTCTGAAGGTTCAGGTCAGAGTCCATCACTACTCCCAGGTTTCTGGCCTGATCTCTGGTTTAGAACAGCATGTTAAAAACAGCCACAGCTCACAAACACTGACTGCTGTGGGTACAAAGGAGTTCTTCCATCAGTTGTTTTTAATTATAGGAAGTAAGGTTGGGCGATTTGATGAATTTATCGACCATTGGCTGTTTTTTTTAAATACGTGTTTTCCGGACACACGGTGCCATTTTATTGCACAATCAAGTAACTGTTACCTTCAGTTGTTATAAAAATGCTCTGTATATCAAACATGACTTAAAAGAAGTTTGACTTTGTAATTTAACGTCTTGAAATTGGGACTATGTCTCTTTAAAAGTAACTACTGTTTCTGAAACTCCTCCTTCAGGAAGTCATGACAACGTTGCTCCTTTAACAAAGTTTTTACCAGCAATTCAATGAGAAGTAGCTCCTATAATGAGCTCAGCCGATGCACATGTCCAACTGATGCTAATTGCCTCTGGCTAGTCTGAAGGAGCTGATTGGAGGAGTGTCAGGGAAGGACTGAATGGTTGCCTTGGGAGATGAAAAGATTTCTCAAATGTTTGTGAAGAGTCAAAACAACACCCAGATATGTTTTTGATGAGGGAATAACATTATAACATGCTATATGTTAAAATTTAAATTAAAATACAGTAAAATTTAAGCGCCCAGGCCTAAGAGTTACTCTCTTAGTTAAGGTAACGATGCCTGATTGAAGCCAAAAGACGTCGGTAAAAATAACTAAAGCCGTTGTGAACGCCGCACACAAACTCCTTCTGGTTGCAAGCAAAGCTTATTTTCCCCAGAGAGCCTCAAAATGCATCGCCGATTTATTTACTCAAACTTTTAATAGAACGGCAACATTTTATGTTCGGAAAATTAATTTATTTAAATAATGACCACAATGAGACCGCCTTTTACTCAGTTTAATCATGCTAACAGGCCATTCCACTGCCTGTTTTACGGATTCGAGTATAAAAAAAAAATACAGAATTAAACAAAAAGTAAATTAAAAAGTCGTTTTGAGTGATTTGGTGAATTAAAAGTAAATACATGATGGAAAAGATCAAACATGTGCATTAAAGAGGCTGTGAAACCAGAACCGATGTTGAACTGAATTAAAAATTAATGTACCAGATTTCAGGTTTTATTGTACTGAAGGTTGAAGATAAATCCAGGAACAAAAGTCAGCATGCGTTTTTCAATGCAGTATTCTCAACTTGATGCAGTAGTTCTCTAATCTAGTAAAAAATTGGGATTAAAAACTGAACATCTGGCTAATTTCTAGAATTCAAACTCCAATTTGAAAGAAAATTGCAGTTTGTTGTTTAATTAAGATGTCTTACATTGTGCTTTTTGTGGGAAGAGGTGCTGCTAGATCTGTAAAATTAACTCACTAAAGATTGGAACCTGCTAAGCCGTCATCTCTCTGCTCCTCTTTTAATTGATTAAACCAAAAAAAAAGAAGCTTTTGTATTAAATTTCACGCCTGTAAACATTTCAGGGTTTCCAGTAACAGCCTGATGCCAGTAAATATGCTATTACTGACTTGTGAAATCATCACTTTTAATAGCAACTTAAATTACTTGAATTACACAGCTGACGGAGCTCATGGAAAGTGCTTTTTTGAGAATGTGGTGCTAATCTGTGAATGTAGACACAGGCTCACTGCGTACGCTTCATTTACTGTAACAGAGTCTCATTTGAATCAGGAGACAGAGTCAACTTTAGGGAAATTAATCAGCTTTGCTGTTCCTCGTCTGCCACTGTTTTTTTTTTTCATATTTAAAAAAAAAAAGTCTGCAGGAGGTTTGTCATGTATAAATAATTGTGAGAATAATAATTCCATATTCATGGATCACGTTGTTATTGAAGTGTTTATTTTTTTATTAATCTTCCATTTAACAAGAGTGGCTCTGACTTTCTTGGCTGCAGACTTTCGGGATAATTGTCTGAATTTGTTTTCCAGGCCCCAGTGTGCTGGTGTCTGTAGAAATCTGTGGCCTCGGGGCAGTAAATGAAGGAAGTCTTCTTGTTTTGCTCCAGCAGTCCTCGCTTCCTTTACTGCAGGCATCTTAATAAATTATTTCTCACCGCTTCATGAAAGGAAACACTCCGATCGGAGCGCTTTGCTAAACTGCATATCTGTCTTTTTACACTTGATCATCTAAAGTTTGCTGACGTGAAGATCGGTAGCCTTCGCTGCGCCGCGAACAAATGAAGGGAAAATGTTCACGCCGATCGAGTAGCACTTCATTTCACAGCCTAGAGTCTGTTTCATAACAAGAAGGCAAATCAATAAATGACTGTAAAAGCTCCTACAGAGAGAGTCTCTCCATGTAGGACTAGCAAGCATCTTGAAAATGTCTGAATCTGTTTAATTACTCAATAAATGGATTTATTTTACACAGTAATATTTTCAAGCAAACTTTCCAGGAGTTTATCTGTCAAATAAAACAACACAATTACAATTTAAACAAAATGAAAATTATATTTTTAAAATTCCATAAATGTTAAGGGTGCATTCATGCTGGCCCTGTTTAGTCCGCTTCAATCAAACTCTAGTTCGTTAGTGTGAATGCGTAATAAAACTCTGATGCAGACCAAAAAGGTGAACTCTGACCTGAAAATCCAGGTGTCGGTTTAGTTGAAGTGAACTCTGGCGCAGTTCGAATGCAAACCGGAGGCCACTCCAGAAACAGGAAGCGGACTAAAGCGCAGAGCATTCTGGGTAAATGCAACCAAAACAAACATACATGTCTGGCGCCAGCATTAGAAATGGTTCCTGCTCTTTTACCAAAGACAAAAGAAAATCCTACAGCCGATAAAATCTGACGCCACTCCATTTTTGTTTACATTTTGCAAAGAAGGAAGTTGTGCTCATGTCTTCCTCTGACACAGTGCCACACACGTCTTCCTTCAGTGGTTCTTCGGTTCTTCATGCAGCGCCACCTCAGGCAAGGAGGGGAACAGTTTTTTCTTTTAATTTAGATCGTTTGACGCAGTGGCGTGTGAAAGGGAAAATATCGTTTGTATTCCTGGCACAAAGTGTAATTTTATAGCACAATCAATTAATTGTTTACTTTATTTGTTGTAGAAATGCTTTTAATGAAATATGACTTAAAATAAATTTTACTTCAGTGTTTAACACGTTGAAATTGGGGCTCTGTCTCTTTACTGCTGCTCTTTCTGAAACTCCTCCTTCAGGAAGTTGTCCCAACACGGCTCCTCTATGAAACCATTAAAAACATTACCAGCGTTTCACTGAGAAGTCGCTTCTATAATAGGTTTAGCAGATGTTTCACCAGATGTTTGCTGATTTCTGCTGACTAGTCTGAAGGAGCTGCACCTCGAAGGCGGGGCTAAGAAAGTTGCCTTTACGTAATTCTGCCCCTTTAAGGTGAACCACAGCAGATGAAAATGTGACAAATGTTGCCATATTGGCCCCTGGCTGAACTGAGTCTCCTGATACATCAGATAGGAAACATCTTCATGCTATGGCTAATCATGAGCAAGGAAACAAGAAAGATTCTTTAAAAAAAAAAGTGTAGCTGATCTTGTTAAACTGATGTAAACTGGATTTTATTTCACTTTTCTATCCAGCGATGGATGACAAATTGCGCATATCCCGCTGGGCATGAGGGATGAATACTTTAAATCTTTTTTCCTGCAGAATATGTATTGAAATGAAGCTCCTTAACTCTAAAGCCTCGTGGAGCTCGCGGTAACTCCTGTCCTTCCTTTGAGCTTTTTTCTCTGTGAATCAGATGTTTTTCTGGAGCGTGTGGGGAACTGAGAGCTCTCATTATCCGAGTCCTCTCCTCGGGCTGCTGCTCTCTGCGAGGGCAAATTCTCCTTAAACGTCCCCTCCATTCTTCCCTCGCTCTTCCTCTTCTGCTCTTTTTTTTCTACCTCTGGTGAAGGTCAGATTAGCTCTTTATATACATATACATATATATAATTTCCTGTCGGTGATTTCTCCCTCAGAGGCTCCAAGCTTGAGAGATGTGATAAAGGTTAAGACAAAGTGAATAATGTGATTTTCTTATTCAAAGAGGCGACTGGATGTCTAATATCCCTCTTAAAGTCCACCAAAGTCTCATTTTCTCTTTGAATATGAACACAATGTCGATGCCATGGGTGACTCCACATTAGGAGCAATTTCAGGTTTCTACGCACAAAGAAAATGTCATTTATGTCTAAATGATCACCTAATACCACAAGTTGACGTCCTCTATAGAGCTGCATGGTTCTGTTGGTAATAATGTCACAAAACAGAATAATTACTTCCCCTGCTGAGTTGCCTCTTGTTGACTGACGAGCAACTAACTGTTAAAACAAAGGTATTGTTAAATGCTAAAAGAACAAGACTCGAGCATCTATGCAATCACATATTATAATGATTAGTATAATTACTTTAGAATATGAGTAAATTTTACTGGTGGGGTTTCTATAGTTCTGAGACTTTGGCATTTCAGCTAACTTTCTGAAATGTTTGCTACTTTGTTCAGTGAAATGTTTTATTTTGTTGTATAAAGCAAAGGTTAATTATTGTTTTGTTTTTTGTTTTTTAGTAAAAAGTTGCCTTTTGTGGGCATACACTGCAAAAACACTAGTTTTTAGCCCAACTATCTAAATACACTTGAAATAAGAAAAAAATAACTTAAAAGTAAATTATCAGCAAGAAATAAGAGTTTGTTTTAAGTTAATAATTCCTCAATATGGGAAAAAAGTACCATTTTCAGATTATTTCAATTATAGCAAAATGTCTTATTGGTAAAATAATCTGCCAGTGGAAATAGTACTTCATTTTAAACAATATTAAGCAGTTATTGATATGAAACAAACTTGCACTGAGAAGTTAATTGGAAGTTAGTTTAGATATTTAGATATTTGCATGGCTCATAAAAGAAAAATCTGTTTGTATCATTCTTGAGCTGTGGCCTCACATCATTATTCCACGGGCTGCGTATGGCCCCTGAGCCGCACGTTGAACACCCCATTGTATAATAACAATAAGTTTGGGACTTTTTCTTATGTTTTCCAAATCATATGTTATTCTTAATTATCAATTATCAACAATACAAGTTTACTTGAGAAATAGTGATTGTTTTTAAATTAAATTAATCTCTTTATTTTGGTTTTATATGCTAACACTGTTTCTTTTTTTAATGTTTTTACTTTAATCTCACATCAGAACATCATTTCAGCCAAGTATGGATTCAATGCTGGATAATAACTTGCATTAAAATCACAACCAGGAAACAGATGAAAAGAAAAGCACACAGAAAGTATTACAGATAATCAGGAAAGATAAACAGAGACTCTGAGGAAGAAATGGAGAGCACAGGTGGAATTGCCCAAAGGCACAGCATCAACACTCGTCCTGTGTGTGTGTGTGTGTGTGTCTGCCTGTGTATGTGTGTGTGTGTGTCCCTGCCTGCGTGCCTCAACATCCTGGCCTCTAACCCTTGGCGGAGGAAAACAGATTGCTTTGACAGGTCCACTGACATCATGAGATGTTCTGCTCTTTTGCCAGAGTCTCTCGGGAGTCTTTGGCTGCCAAATGTCCAGCAGGGCTTTAGGCTTCGCCGCAGTGAGAGAGAGCTCTGTAATGTCACTGTTGTAGGGGAAACTCAGCTGTCTGGATGCTATGTGTTACATGAGACATGATTTTACAAAATAATGAATAAGTCATGGTAGAATCTGGATGGTGTGCTGGTCTTCTGGCTCCTTCACCAGGTTGTGCTTTAGCAGCAGGTTTCGTGTCCGCTACGCGTTAATTGGTGTCCATCTTGAGGACAGTTTGTTCCCACTTTGAGCCAATGATTCAGACTAGTTTTCTTTCATCTACTGTCAAGTACAAAGCCGAGAGCGGACGTTTTCCACAAATACTTAAATTTTAGTTGCAGTCAGATTTTGCAATATGGCTGAAAAATTTATCACGACGTAAGCATTTTATATTGGTAGGTATTGATAATTATGGCTTAGTTTTTACTTTCAAGTATCTGAAATGCAGCCAAACTACTGATGTGATCTTTACACACAGTTTCCACTCCACTCTGTTTTTTACTTTTACTTGTAAGTACTTCTGAGGCACAGTAGAGAAACTTTTAACTGCTACTGTTCCAGTTACTCAACAGGTTGCTAGGTAACCAAAGAGTGAGTGAGTTGCTAGGTAACCAAAGAGTGAGTGAGTCAGTTGATTCCCCCAGCTTTGCTTAGCTGGCAGTGAGAGACTGAACGTCTTTCCTCTTCCTATGTCCCAAAGAATGCTGTGTAGTTCAGGATCCGAGTTATTTTTATTTATCTATTTATGTATTTCAAATAGTTAAAAAGAATACATAGACATATACAAAATAAATATATGCTGAAAAACCATTAGTAACTTAAATTTACCAACAAAATATTATGTAAAACAAAACAAAAGCTGGTCCAAAAGGGAGCAGGAAGCAGCAGTGGCTTATCCAGTCCTGTCCCTGAGTTCATTGAATTTATTGAATATTCTATCAGAAGTTTTATCTATTGATATCGGTCACGTTTCTACTGCGATGTATATTGTTACTGATTTACGGTGCGTTCACAACAAATAGATTTTGAGCTCCAAGTGCGTCTGGTTTACATTCAAAGGCTATATGGAGGCACGTCCAGGTTGCGTCGCGATTTCAAGTGTTGGACGCTCGTCCAACGGTGGAGTTGAAAAGTTTGAACTTTCGTCGCTCAACGCAGAATATCAACTGGCATATAGTGGTGCATTTTCCAAAGTGATCTCAGCAAAAACAAAACAAAAAAAAACTATGCAGGATAAATTAATTGCTGCTGTTTGCGCTCGTCCTATAATTTATGACCAATCAAGTTATGACCACAGAGAGAGAAATGGAAAGGACTTTACTTGAAAGAGGATCAGCGAGGAAGTTGGAATGTCGGCCAAGTTATAACTTTTACTATTTGAAAATATTTCTCTGCATTTGAGTTATGCAAATGTGTCCAGCAAAAATGATGAACATTAAATAAACATATTTATTTAGATGAAATATGCAGGACATGGTGGAGAACCCATACGAAGGCGCCTCCTCTCAACGCCGACTTGAGCGATTTTGATGCGTCTGACACGCAAAACATCACATCAAACTTTGAAGCACGTTTTTGTGAACACACCATTATTGTCCAACCGATCAGCTGAAATCGGGTCAGTCCCGGGCCGCTTTTCCTTCCCAGTCCGCCCCTGATCACAACCTGAGCTCATTTATAAAACAGCAGCTCCAGTTGACGCCTCTTCAAACTCGCTGATTTTGTTCTTTTAAGTCGCCTTTTCGAACCGGAAGTGGTCAGGCTTTCCACATACGTAATCAGTTTAGGAGGGAAACGGAGCCCATTAGGAAGTCATTGTATCGGTCGCCTGGGCAGCAGCGCTGGTTCCAGTCAGTCTGCTGCAGCCTCCAGCCTCCCTGACCACCTCCGGACATCCAGGAGCCCAGACGGCCTGGACAGACCAGAATCCTCAGCGCACGCCTCCAGCTTCCCAGCATTCGCTCATGATCTGACAATCTCTTGGATCAATAGCCAGAGGACGCTCACTTTTACTCCGAGACAATCCATTACTCCCGTAAACATGCCCCCAGCTCTGGCTCCAGAGCTGCTGTGTGTAATGGAGAAGAATGGGGGGAGAAATGGCACTCAAGGACTTGTTTTGGCTGCTGCTCGTCAAGGCAACCATTACGCAGCTTTGAGTCGCTGGAGCCCATCAGTTAATGCATAATCAGGAGAGACGAGATAATGTGCTAATGTGGCGCTGTTCTGTGGTTGTTTAATTGAGATAAGTTATTAATAGGGTTAGATTGAAAGTCCACAGCCTGCTTAATGAGCAGAGCATTAGGAAAACAATTCCTCGTTTTAAATGTTGTATCTGAAATGGCTCTGGATATATTAATGAGTCCATTAGTAGTTTTAGTATAAAAGCGCTATTACAACCCATTTACCTGCTTTATGACGTTACAAAGTTGTCACTTTTCCATTTTTCATGAGGAATAATGGGAAATGTTTCTCTAAAAGTAAATTACAGAGTGGCTTATAGGTGAGCTCCACGTTGATGCATCCAGCTACGCTCAAGGCTGGACAAATGGGAATAAAAGCCACATTTATTGAGTGGTCTTTTAGCGCACAGCTCTACATGGAGGGGGAAGTGTTGACTGAAGAGGGAGAGGGACACCAAGGACATTTTGAGTGAAATGGGGTGCAGCGAGCGGGTACATAAAAGGAAATGATGTATGCTCTGGCAGCACGGGATCACGGTTTGTGTATCCAGGATTTATGGCGCCGTTCTCGGCAACAGTACACCAACACACCTGATCATCCATTATTATTGTAACATCTCTCACTCGGGGGGCAGACATGATGGATGGGAAGCTGCTAATGACTTTGGGTTGAAATTATAATTACCCCAAAAGTGACACGGAGCATTTAGAAAGGTGGCGTTGGCCACTGGGCATTGTCTTTAAAGGACAGGCATGTATTTAACCTATCATGAGAAACTGATTTAGGAGGCACGAGAAATGAAGATTGAGGTGAAAAACACATTTTTAAAATATTTCTGTGCAACTTAATCAGAGCATAACCTTCTAGTTGGGTGACATTTTTAACGGGAGGAGAATTTACCACAAACATGGCTATAAAGCATGTAGAGAAACGTGTTTTTATTCACTGTTCAATTCATTTACAGACCTTCAGACACGGGCCATGACTTCTGTGACAGAACATTTTATTATCAGATAATACAGTTTTTCTTTACAATCCCCTCTATTTTATTAGCAGAAAATATCTAAGCCACATCAACTTTTATTTTATTTCCACATTTGTTACAGTTTTATGCTGCTGAACTCAAATTTTACCATTTCTTGCTTGCAGCCATTTGACTTTCTGAAAATGGGAACTTAAATAATTTTTTAAAACTTCAATTTAATATATAAAAAAAGTATTGAAAATGAAATAAAACATTTAGAGATTAAATTTTTTTATTTTCACTTTTTGTGCAGCCGTCACATTGAAAAACACTTGACTAAATCCCTGAAACTTTTATTATTTGGAGAAGCTAAATGTTTAAGTAATTTCCTCATATTTAACTGCCTCAATTTAAAGGACGGTTTGTAAAAACCCCAGGGAAAACCTTTAAGGACCCATAATTGATCCCATTAGTCGTTTTACGCTCGATTACCTGCACAAATATCAGCCTTTCTGTTTCCCCGTGTCAAACTTTCAGGGGTTTTTTGTTCTTAATTCTAAGTAATTAAAGGGATGTCTCGCCTTTTATTGTTAATTGGTGGTTTTTGACATAAAAATATAACATTGGAAACACAAACAGTTTTTTAGCCACATGTGAGAGGCCTGGCAATCGGTGCTTATGAACCTGAAGCACGCCCTCGTCGCAGGCACTCTGCGCCGCCGCCGCCTGCTGCTCAGGCCGTGATGGAGGCAATTAAACGTGACGGGGAAATAACACTCTGTCCTGAATGACTCCTACTCTACAGCTTATTGAACATTCAGGAAAATTAGGCTTTCAGCGACGCATGCAGAGTGGCGATGTGGACCAAATAAAAACAAAAACTGCTGCAAACAAGCAACAATTTGTTCTGTTCTTTGGTCATTGGTTGGTAATTATGTCTCAACTGTCTATTATTTTACCGTAATACTACTTATTAATTCAGCATTATATAGGTTATTTCTGCAAAAACTCAAAATCGTACAGTTTTGTTGTGATCTGGTTTCCTGACCTTAAGTTTTCACTTTCTAATTTCTCACCTTTGCTGACAGGACAAACAACCCAGCAGCTGTTTCTCATTGCAGGAGGTCAGCCTGTTAGTCAGGCAGCAGCTGGCTGGGCTGGCCAAGGTCGCTGGGATGGTTCCCATCACTCCTCAGTTTAATTGGATACGAAGAAAAAAACATGACGGAAAAATTCTCTAAACTTACAAAGCATCTGGGTTACAAAAATATTCTCCAACTGGCTAATCAGGCTTGATTTGGTTTCACCTTGGTTGCCTTCTCGCTGTCGGTTTTTTTAATTTTTTTCTTTTCATTCCTGACTCCAGGAGGAAAGTTTATAAATCGATAAAATTTTCCAGATCTTGCTAGAAAAGTTGAATCTGCTCATATTTTTTTTTACCATAATGTTTAAACTCAGAGTTGAGAAGTGTAAATTTAATTCTTGATGAAATGTTACCTTGACATGAAGCTGCTTGAACATTCAAGGTTTCCAAATTTGCACTGATTCTTAAGAAACTGAGTTACTTTTAGTCCGTCACATTAATCCATAAAGAATCATTCATGCCTTGTTTTAAAGGTTTTTTTGACCATCTAAATCTGAAAATGTTGCCACTTTCCTCATACATTTTGATTATTTAGTTTTAGATGAGAGATTGTTTGGCTACAGGTCCATCAAATATATTTTCATAGCCATGTGAAATGGCAGATCTGGGTGTTTGTTGTGCTTTAGAGCACATGTGTCAAACCTGAGGCCCGAGGGCCAAATCTGGCCCGCTGTAGCTTTTTCTGTGGCCGTCTAGACCAAATTACATCAGCAACTCGCCAGTTTTCTGCAAAATTCACACAAAATCAACAGATTTCCACTTTTTTTTATTTTACTCCAATTTCTTTTCTCAAAATTGCCAAAAACATTGGGTTTGAGTGACTGCTTCCTCAGCCTTACTTGATGTTATAGTCTGTGACCGATACGGCGATTGATAAAAAGTCACATTTAACGTCACACTTTAGCGCAAAAATTCCTTACAAATATTTCTAAATTATCACCACAAAATCTTGATTGCAAAAAAACCCACAAAAACAATCAGAAAATCCTGGATGCACTGATCAGTGTGAAAAGTTGTTCAATATTTAATAAAAAAAAAAAAACACTTAATGAATGCTAAAACAGATATTTATTGATATTTTAACATTTTAAAGGGTTTTATTAATACATTCTGGTACAACCGGCCCTTTAAGAACATTCAGATTTTTGATTTGGCCCAAAAACAAGACACTCCTGTTTTAGAGGAATTAAATTTTCACTTTTATTTACTTTAAGGTGACCTATTGTGCTGCTTTGAACAGGTTAGGATAGCTCTATGGTCCACACAAAACATGTTAATTACATTCTTAACACAAAATCCACGCCCTCCGACTCGACGTTTACACACTCAGGAGAAAATGGCAGCAAACAGATACGCAATTACATAACCGTACATCTTTGAAAAGCAAGAGTGGAGCCTCCTGCACAACCAACACAAATGCAGTGAGTTGTTTCTGAGTAGTATGTCAGCAACAAAACTGTTTTCTGTTCCAGCAGCCATTGTACAGCGGTCAAACAAGCAGACCAAATGTGCTGGAGTTCCACTTGTTTTGCTAAGTAACGGCGCAGTGACTTAACAAACCAGAAGTTTTTGAAACGCCTCATTTTCCAGACATAATTTTTAATATCATGGTCTGTTTTCAGAAGCAATAGAAACCCAAATGGATGCACAAAAACAATAAAAGTTGCATCTGCACATGGATTCGCCTGCCTGTGACGGTGCAGTCGTGGTTCTGTGGGCATTAAAGTGCAACATAATGGCTCAGATCAGGTATTCTTTTCTTCTGATCTTCCCAGCATTCAGTCATGCCTGCACCTTTGTCAGGTAAGGAGTTGGAGGGCAGGACTATTAAAAATCCAGTTTCTTCACAGAGGGGGGGCTTTTGTTAGATGGTGTCCTGCTGCTGTGGTTGAGGCTTAATTAAAACCAGTTTTTTTGTTCTGTTAAATGATTTCAACCCAAATGTTTTTCTTCATTTTTCCCCCTTTGACCTTTTTCTCGCCACTGCCACCAAATTTCCTCACATTTCTTGTTTTCACATCAGCGCTGTAAATATGTAACGCATCAAGTCTTTTGTTTTTCATTCGTACAAGACAGACCTTTCTTCTTCTTTCCTCGAGGGCGTTTCCTCATCTTTATCATGTTCTTTTCCTCTTTGTCTCGCTCATATCTGCTCACATCTTTCATGTTCTGTCTCTGATTCTGTCTGCCGGTCCTTTTTGCCCCCGACCGCGGCGGTGCTGGAGGGCAGCTCCTGATGTGACTCTGGCTTTTGATTATGGTTCTGTCCTGACCCGGGGACGGCCCGGCCTTCATGCAGCAGCCAGCCAGCTGCAGCTAATGAGGAACGCCCGACGTTCCCTACCGCTCGCCGACTCCTTGATTTATTGTTTCACCGCGTTCACACCTGCGGCTGTATTCCCTCGTATTATTAAACACCAAATAATGAAGTTTACTCTGCAACTGATGAAGCCTTGCTTTGGTCTTTTGCTGACAAGCGTGTTGATGCTAAACAGCAGCACTTAGCCTGCAGTGATTTCAGCGGATAAATGTCTTCTGCAGGAAATTGCTTCATCACTCCGATTCGCGATGGGATTGGGAACTGATGTGAAGTTAAACACTTAAGTATTGCTAAATATGAGTGAATATTCAAAAGAAGCAGAAATAAAACATTCAGGACGACATACAATGCAGGAGAAGTTTATTTCCTCTGCATTCGGAGCGAAACGTGTTTTGTCATGTGAAAAGGTACAATGCAGGACCTGTCTGAGTAATGATGACGGAGTGTCAGAGTCTGATGCACGTAAAGGATCTGAACTCACTGAGAGAAGCAGAAACCTGTGGATGGAGGCCTCCTGCTAAAGTGAATGACATGCAGTACTCAGAGACCTGCCACTGATTCGTACAAATTAGTTGTTTTTTTGTTTTTTTTTGTTTGTTTTTTTTACAAACATGCAAATCTAATTTTTGAAGTTTTTCGGTTCAAACTTTCTACAATTCACAGCTGAATTTCCATTATAAATCTTTGTCACTATTGTCGAAAAACAGTTTAGCAATTGTTTCCATTACATAAGAAATTAAATTAAAATCACATGGAAATGAGCTCTTTCACGCGATAAGTCATTGACAATCATTTCAGCGACAGATGTAAACGCTTACCTGAGATAATTCAGCTGCCGGAGCTCATCGTCTGCCAACCATCAGAGGAGACGTCGGCGTCTTATTCAGGCGTTGGAACGACAAGCCCCTAAAACCTGAGACTGGCTGCGTGTGCGGCATTTTGCAGAAAATATAATCTGCGATTTTTCAGAAGTTACAGATTCAGCATGTTTGAAAAATGTCCAAAACAGAAACAACAATCGCCTTCCTACTTCCTGTCGTCTTCTTTGTCGTTTCCGCCAGTAGTAACATCTGGCTGCTTGTTGATCATGTGACTTTTATGATGCAAAAAAACAATTCCATTGCGGTTTTGCGAAATACATCCATTTCCACCCATCCTCACACAAAAACCTTTTATGAAAAAAACTTGTTTGGTTTTTTTTAAATGATGTTTTTCCATTAAGCAGATTTATTTTCATAATTTGCACAGTTTTATGGCTGCTGTTGATGTGCAGGAAATCACTTCCTCACATTTTGATCCACTCGTATTCAGGTTTGGGATGAAACACGGCGACGAAGCACAAACACACGACACATCCTGAAAATAAGGATTAAACCTGATGGGAAGACGAGGCTTAAAACCAGTGAAAGGTGCAACAGCTTGTAGATCCAAGTATTCGTAGAATGAAAAACAAAAGAGCAACATGAGCAAATATTTAAATTAAACGCAAGAATGAAAGCAAAAATTAAACATTCAATGCAGAAAAAGTTTAGTTATAAAAATAATAGTGTACAACTGAGTCGGTTCATTAAATAATGTGCATTAAAACATGATTTACATCAAGTGACGACAAGAAACTGTTTAACTGTAAAGGTGTGCAGATCGTCCCCTTCCTACACCGGAGTAAATCAAAATTGATCTCACCTGTTTGGTCACACGTTCACATCCATACTCGCACACAGAGCGGCACTTTAAGTTCAACTCCTCCTTTCCCGCCATGTTTACTAATAATTTAATTCACCGTAATTTGTTCTGCGTCGACCAACGACTCGAAACAAAACCATTTGGATGTAAACTCAACTCTCTGTTCTTCACCTCCTTCATTAGACTCTTTCTCCTCACCTCCACCTTTTTTCTTCTTTTTTTTTTAAAGTCTATTACCGTCACAGCTTTTGGCTGCAGAAAGCGCTGAGTTACGGCATGTCACCGTTTTTTAACTGCGCTGGTATAAAATGAGCGCAGGGAAGCCATAAGGTGCAGAACGAGGCTGGTTAGCCGCGCTCTGCAGCTCCACGGCCGTCATTTACCATCCGCCGATGTCGTGACGCAGTGCACACCTCGGGCACACGACACCAAATCCACCCTGCGGATATTTATGGGGGATGGATTATTTGCATTAAATCATCGGTTTAAATGTTGGACCCCTCCCGCCGGCGTGATTTCATCTCGGAGCCTGAAAACATTTGCAAGAACTCCTGTTTTTGCTTTAGACTTTTATTTCCCTCTCACCGCAGTGACTTGGAAATGGTTCACTTCTGAACACATTAAGGACAGATTTGCTTTGACTCGGTACGGATTCCCGCTCGCCGTTACCAACGGTGAAATATGCAGCTGGCTGGCGCTTAGAACTGCTGCAAATCTTCTGGCTTTTTATGGGACTTCAGTGTTTTTCTCATTTACAGTCTGGGAGGAAAACGGAACCATGAACGATGTCTTCATTATCAAAGCAGTCATAATTTAGATATAAATGGGTTTGGGCCAACAGCACAGGCTCACAGTCACAATTTAAGATAAAAGTGCATCACATGGCCGGATTGCTTTTGTTCAAACAAAAAGCTGCTGCTAAAGTGATGTGGCTTCTTTAATATTGGTTACATAAACAGGATCATTAGCATTTCCTTACTGTTATTTTACTTAAAGTATAGAATCAACACTTTGCATATTAGTCAGATTTTAAGTGTCTATTTAATCCCCAAAGGAAAATTAAATGTAATTCAGATTAAATTCAGATTAGATGCCGATGACTGAAGGCAAAAAGGATCTCCTGTAGCAGTCTGTGTTACAAGCAGCTCTGAAGAAGCCTCTGACTGACAGTAAGAATCTTCTTCTTTTTATAGAAAATGCTGCTTTGTAGAATCATCTCTCATTATTGTTCGGTAATTTGGCGACATAAAACACCAGACCAGAAATTATTGTTAATTATGATAAAGTCTTAAAGGCGTCTTTACATCTGGTTTTTCAGTGAACCAGACTATAAACAACTGCAGTTATTTTCATAATAAATCACATCCTGTTCAGTTACCCGAGTCTGAATGGTACTTGACTCAAATAAAATCCAACTTTCATGAGAAAAATAACCAATGTGACCGATTAAACATGACGCTTTCCATCTGGTTTGTCAGTAAATTTAATTTAATTTACTAAAAACCTGAAATTAGAGGAGTAATTTATTATATTTCTGGATTTGTTAATCCCTTTCATTCTCTCTGAAAGCGAAAGCCGCTGTTTTCTTCTCTGCTCCTAAAAGAAATCCTTGTCATGCTAAGCTAAATGGCAGCCGCAGTCTAATAACCAGAAAAGCACGGATCTCCTTGAATCAGTGGCTCAGGCTGGTTCTGGGCGTGTAATCGCTCGGGGAATATTTTCTTGGCACACTTTATGCCACTTATTACCAACAGAGCCTCATTTTTAAGAGCTGCAACAGTTTTTACCAAAACAGTCTAACAATAAAAAGCTACTTGCATATCTGTCTTTCCTGGCAGACGGAAGAGACAAATTTGGGTAAATCTTTGTTGTGGTTCGTGAGCTGAAGTTTAATATTAACTTTACTGCTGCACTGTTCTTTGGCTTTATGCATATTGTCCTGCCTAACCCACTCAGATTAGAGCTACGGTGTTTTCCCGTCAAGCAGGAATAAGTCATAAAAGAAGATGAGACGTTACTGTGAGTCACCGTTTATTCTGGTGTTGATCTGAGCACGCTCAGTTTGACCAGAAAATCACACAGTGCTAACATTGATTTTGGAAAGTTTTGACTGATTTAGCCTCATCTTTATGTAATGAACAATAAACAATTATCTAAACTTGACATTGGGACTAAATACTGTATATTTTGCACCATTTTCTATGGTTATCAATCATAATTTATAATAATTTTACTATTAAAAATGTTAATAACGAGGCTGGAGTTGGCTAATAGCAGCCTGTCAGGACCTGTCAGTCAGTGTGGAGGCTGTGAAATTATTCCTGTTAGTGACCTTTCTGTTAATTTAGTTGTATTTTAATAAAGTAATGCTGTCAAATACAGTCGTATGTTCAATCCTTTACATAGAAATTTGAATTTATTGGTGTCTAATCTTTTTTATTGTTAATCTTATTTCTAGTTTTTACAAGCAACAAAAAGAGAACCCTTACAACCATTAAAATCCATTTTTGTTTACACTTTTGTTGAGAAGGAAGTTGCGCTCATATCTTCCTCAGAGGTTTTTAATTTCACTTTTAAAAGTACATATTAAAGAAAAGGTTTAAGATGTGTTTTAACTTGGATCGGATGCCGCCATCGTTGGCTATTTAAGTTGAATTTTCTCATATTTTACTGTCTTTTAGAGGCTCGGTCTCCTAAAGATGAAAGTCAAACCTCCTAACTCCTAACATTCAAGTGCAGTTTGAGATAAAAATGGCTCTTTTCTTTTCTGGCTACAAAGAGATTGTTTCAAGATTTAAATGTGCGCAGCGCCTGTGGTTTGCCACCATGAAGGATCTGCTGGGAGCTGCTCATAAATTTTGCATTCCTCACTGTTCCTGGCTGTAAATTTATTCATGTTTTATTAGATTAAATGAAATTCTCATTTGATAAACAGGGAGCCCTACGACGCACCGTATTTTATATCACTTCAACGCAACAGCTGAATCCCATCTTGGAGGCTATATTTTACGTGTGTGTGTGTGTGTGTGTGTGAGAACAGTAGAGCTGAGGCTGATGTAATTAAAGTGTTGGACTGAGGGGCTGATTATGATTCTCTCGGTCATAATTTGCCAAGTTATTAAGAGGTGAGACTTACAGACAGGTTTATTGTGGTTCAAAATTAAAATGTTCAGTGCGAGTGGAGATTTTAATCTAATGACAGCAGCTACAGGGGAGTGTTTTCATTCCCCTGCTGTATCTTTATTAATGTCTTAAAGTAAAGCTGTTGATCAATGGATATTGGTAATAAGTAAGCAGCTGAAAATCACCTTTGATGTGAAGTAAAATATAAGAAAACGAGCAGCACTAAAAGTAGGCCGACAATTACTTTACTTTGCAAAAGTACATACAGCTTTTTCACGTCACAAAACATCAAACTTTTATGTATTTTCATGGGATTTTATGTGATAAACCAGTAGAAAGTGATGCACAATTACCAGGGAAATGTGTTAAAAATTTATCACAAACAAGTTTGAATTACTAAAGTGTGGGATTATTATATTCAGCCAATACAATGAAAGCTACAGATTATTTGAGGTGTCTCTAAAGGTTTTGAGATTATTTGTTCCCATTAATCTTGCTAAATAACCCAAGATTATTAAGATCTTTACAGTCTTTCTGTAATTGGCTATGACTAGGCTGTTCTAACAAATTAATAAACTTTTATCTAAACCATTTCTGCAAAACACAAAATCTTATCAAGTATTTTTGGTCCAGTTTTTAGTGCAAACATCTTTAAATACTTGAAATAAGAAACTGACTTAAAAGCAGCTTTTTAGCAACAAGTAGAGGTTTGTTTAAAGTAAATAATTCCTTGTTATTGATGAATAAGGGCTACCTCGTTGGCAGATAAATTAACTTATAATGTGGGAAAAATAAACTTTTATAAGTGAAATAACTAGTATATTTTCATCGATAATAAGGAATTATTTACTTAAAACAAGCCTCTGTTTCTTGCTAAAAAGTTACTTGTAAGTTAGTTTTGTCTCATTCACTAAGATAAATGCTCTAGAAACTAAACCCAAAATAAAAATAATATTTTGTCTTTTTGCACAGCAATGGCCAGATTCTCGTTCTGCAGAAAAATCAACAAACTCTAAATTGAACTATCGATGTTTGTGCTTCATTCAAGGAACTCTTCTAAAATTGAAATTACATTTCTCTTTAGTGATTTGGCATTTTTCATTTTGTAATGTGTTACATTGGTTGCATTTCTGACAGGATTTCAGTTTCTAAGCTGACTTTAAACTGAAAGGGAACACAATAAGTGTGACAAATGGCCTCAACAGGAAGTAACATCTTTCACTTAACACCGCCAGAACTGATGATGATGATCATCCGCTGTTATTACGTGCAGCTCGGGACGCCATCCATCCTGGTTTACCGTCACATGGGAACTCTGGGAAAATGTCAGACACCTGAAAGTTCATTGCACCGAACTCGGCTCTGGATGAGGATTATCCTTTATGTGTCACATCCTCACTCTGACCCGCCGCGGTGCAGCTGCAATAAAGAGCCATCGGTTGGATTCTCACTTTTTATGCATTACCTTTTTAACTTTAAAACCTGGAGTCCATCAAATCCTGACCTTCCCTAACAGCTAGCATCTGTCATAACTGAAATGTACATCTGCATAGTTTAATCCTGACTAGCTGCCAACAGCGCTGACTTATTCATCACCTCCATCTGCGTTGCAGAAAGAACGCTGCAGAGCAACTTAAAGCCCATCTGTCTGACTCGCCCGTCTCTGCAGGACGTTTTTTTTTTTTTTTTTTTTTCCTTCTGCAAAAGAACACAAGATGTGTCAAACCCCTTCCCACATATTCCTGCTCCTCTTCATAATCTCTTCTTCTCTTCTGTCTTTCCCTCGCTGTCATTTGCTGCCTTTTTCCTCCCCTGTACTTTTGAACTTTCTCCCCCTTAGTCCTATTTCCAAATTTGGCCCCGTTTCCTCGGCCGACTCGTCCTGGCTGCAGCAGGGGAGGCCGGACGTTTGCTTTCCAGCCATGTGTGTTCAGGAAAAGCAAAGCAAAAGGAGAACAAGAAGGATGTGAGAAAGATGCACGGATTACGACACAAAGAGAGTGCGATGTGGTGATATGATTTATTGAGCGGTTTCAGAGATGTCCCTGGTGCAGATTATCTCTGTCTGCTTCTTCATGCATTCCTCCTTCCAGTCGCTTTTAGCCCCGGTTCTTTGTCTGCATTTTGACTGGAATGAGAATGAAAAGCACAAGTTCTGGTGTCGTACAAACACCAAACAACCAGCAGCCACAGATTCAGATGGCATTTCTTCACTTTTTACTTTTTTTAAAAGTCTGCTGTGAAGCTGAGCTATAGCAGTTCTGGGTTTTTCGTTGTGACTTTTTGTCTAATTCACTTAGCTTTAATTAGTTTCTAGAGTGTTTTTGCTCGTTTTTATTACTTATAGTAGTAGTTTTAATCCTTACATACTTTAACCCTCTGAGCAGTAAGTTTCAAATCTCTGCCTTAATATTTTTGCTTATTTTAATTATATAAAGTTATTCTCCTGTGAGAATATATGTTTATCCATTTATCCTTAACAACTGGAACTTTCAACATATAGCAAGTTATTTTCCCAATTTACCGATTATTAAAAGAGTTCAGATTCATTTCCTTCTACGGCGGGGGTGAGATTACCGTAATAACTTTATCGGCTGGAAAGCGCAACGTCTCCCCTTTCAGAAACCGCTGGTATTTTTCAGACGGCGCAAAGCGTGGCGGGATTACGGTTTTTGGCTGGATCGTCGCCGACATGTTCGGTCTGGAAGGGTCCATTTCTTTAGGTGCAGAATTCATAAAGGTCAGAATATTTTATTGCGATTACATATACATGAATTGGTAATGAATACTCAGCGAAATGCATTCAATTATTATTGAAAAATTAACTGACTCTGGAGTTTTGTTACATTTTCCTTCACCATTTTGTGATTTAGCGCAAGAGCCGTAATTTTCTTGCGTTTCCCATCAGTTTAAAAGGCTAATAAATAGATTCATAAACACAAAACCAAGTTATATCTGTAATTTTAGCACCATGTAGTTCCGGTTAGTTGTAGTTTTTTCTTATTAATTACCGGTTTTATGTATTTCAGTTAACAAAAATATTTCCCCGTTTCGGTTTTTGTTAGTTTTAGTTATCTGTAATGGCTTTGCTGTGAAGTAATAACTGGTCAAACTCAAAAGCATCAGGTTTTTTAAGTGAAAAGGTGAATTTTATGTAAATAATTTGGAGTATTCAACAGAAAAAATCAGTGAATACTGAACAGAAAATAGACAGCGGTCTAACTGCAATAACATTTTACAGGTAATAATTATGAACTTTCTGCTGTTAACATTTTAATTGCAGCATTAAAAACATATAAAAGAAAGAAATACAAAAGTAACTGAATGTTGGAACCATAAACAGCCGTTTAGTTTTGTTATCAGGGAAGAAAACGCAGAAAATTCCCTGTCAGACGTGATGCTAATGTTACTTTACAGAAAACGGAGAAGCAGCAAAGAATTAGGATTTCACTGACATCTGACGGTGGACAGATTTTTGATCTTAAAAATTCCTGAATTACTTTTTAAATTGGAGTTATTACCACACTAATTGGTAACAACTAATTAATGTTTCATATTTTGTTATTTTAGCACCTTTTTTTTTTACATTTTCACTGCAAAAACACAAAATCTCATCATGTATTTTTGATCTAGTTTCCAGTGAAAATCTATGAAATAAGACAAAACAAACTTATGAGTAAGAATATGAGTGATTTTGAGTTATTCTTCAATGTTTTTTTCCAGTATTTTTCCATTTGCTGTAACAGTAGGTTGTTTTTCTGCCTTCATCACATTTAGCAGTGAGTACATGAGGGTGGTTGACAGCGCCAAGACCCGCCTCCTGGCTCTGATTGGTGCATTTCTTCAGTTGACAGTAGAAGCTTTTCACAGATTATGTATCTCATAATAAACTGTCAGAAAATAATGACAGTTGTAACAAATAAGTACAAAAAACTTTTTTTTAATAACATTTACCTGCTGCAGGTTTAAATTGCGTTACTCAAATCAACTAAAAAGTCACAAAAACATATTGGGAACCTCTGCAGTGCCGTGATGTGGGTGGTTTGTTTTCCATGTTGCTTCAGTTTCTTTTTGTGAGAAAACTCAATTTTCTTCTGTTTAAAAAAAGCTAAACTGTAACCAAGAGTGAGCGATGCAGGTGATTTTTGGTGCAATAAATGAAGGCGGTGAGGAAAACGCAGGAGGTGGAGCAGCAGAGGTGTGAGAGGAGACACCAGGAGAGACTACTTACTTTGCATCAGGCTCATGGGAAATCTACCCGGGCAATATCCAAACCAAGGCGCGCCGCTCCTGCCACCTTCGCCCCACACAATTACAATACTATCTGACAAAGATATTGAGCACGTATCCCTCGCCGTTTCTGTGGCCGCTCGTCCCCGGCTGGAGCCCGGTTTTATATAAAAGTGTGGAAAAAAGGCATTAACTCTGACTTATTGGAAGGAAAGGGCATGCAGCCAGGAGGAGCTGGCAAACGGTGTGTGGATGTGTTGACCCTGCAGGGCCCAGAGGGGACGGTGTGCAGCTCCACCTCTGCAGTGTCCCTCCGTCCAAAGGCGTTTATGATCGTGTCTGACCTTGACCTCTGACCCAGCTCTACGAGGCTCACAGGTGACCTTCCTGTGGGAGCAGCTTCTGTGCCCACAGGGTGGCTTACCAGAGAAAAGACAGAAAAAAACAAAGGTTTTTCACTTGAGATTCGATTTTAAACCACCTCCAAGTGTTCTGGCAGTTTTTTCATTATTTATTTATTTGATAATTCTTTGACATTTGGCTTTCTGTATGTGCGTTTTATATAACACTACCGTTATCTAATCTAGATCTATTCCAAACCTTTAAATAGCTGAGCTCTGACTGATGAGATAAACTTACATACTGACTGAATCACTGACAAAAACACCTGAATTTCTCAGCTCTGTTCCTCCGATTACTGTTTTTCTGAAAACTAACAAAATGAACTGCTTAAAGCTGCGGCGTGCAACTTTTATAAAAAAGTGTTTTTTTTTTAAACTGTCACCATGTCGCATGGGAGAAATAATCTGGAAACATGAAGATCCTCGGCCTTATAGTGCCAATGAGAAGCAACCAATCAGATCCAGGAGGCGGGTCTTGGCGCTGTCAATCATGGAGGCGTCTCCACTGCTCATTCTCACCGTTGCTTTGTGCTACGCTACAACTTCTCCCCATCGTTCGACGACCGTTACAGTAACAGTTTTCCTGCACCATTAGCACAATTAGTAGCACGTACATGAGGTTGATTGACAGCGCTAAGACCCTCCTCCCGGCTCCGATTGGTTGTTGTTGAATGGGAGCAATGAATTTCCTTGCACGGCAGAAGTAGCTCAGGGAGGAAATTGATCTTTTCACAGATTCTGTCTCATACATTCACGACGTGGTGACAGTTTTAACAAAATTGTAAAAAACTATTGTTTGCCTGTTTGTCAGTTTTTCAGAACTTCAAATCAATTTAAATATTAGTTAAAAAACAACACAAATAAACACAAAATGCAGTTTTGATTGTAAATTATTTAAAATTATCTACAGATGATGTTTATATTTAGTTTTCAATGTTTCATTTTGTACCTAATGGGATGCCGTAGAAATAAAAGCAGGCCGTGTAAAATACCAATGAATGGCTGGAAAATTAAAATGTTTGCATAAAAAACAAAGACAAAAGCTTTTTATTCCCACATTGAGGTGCGTTGTGTTGTGTTGTTTGTAAGCTCATGTTTTGTATTTTAATGTTTATATGTTCTTAGTTTTTGCGGTGATCATGGTGATCCGGATTAAAGACAAAATAAAAAACCTGAAAATAACCGTCAAGGCTGTGGTGGATGTTTACCAAGAGCTGCTGCTGGATTAAATATTTTTCTAATTTAACTAAATCAGTTAAAATGGTGAAAATTTGACTAAAATCTTGCTCTGAATTCTTTAGAGAAGCCTGTGCTTGTCTATAATAAGCTGGTATTCTAAAATTATCCAGAATTACGTACTGTATAAACATAACATGCTCTGGATTTTGTGCCTGAATTTCAGTTTCATTTTCTGGGTTTATTCACCGTTACTTAAAGTTGGTTTTCTCCTGCAAATTGGATTTCTGTGAGTGCTTTTATAAAATTTCTGGGAAGTCTCTGGCGCCTGGCTGTTCCTGTCCACCTTAAGGGTTTTACCTCAGTGAAAAAGATGAAACGGGATCACGAGGCAATGGGGAGAAGACCGGGAGTTTACGTGGAGTCAGCATTTTCTTCTGCAGAAAGTAAAAATAAAATGCTCCTTACGGATGTTCAGTCATCGTGAAATATGATGCTGCTCATTGGTAAAGCTGCATCAGTGGGTCTTGAAATCTGTATTTATGGGCGAAATATCCTTTATTTTAGTTTTTTTGGAAGTAGAAGCATAGATTTTTATCACCCTTCCTATAAACTCCCTTTAAAGCCAACTGCATACTAAAAAGTAGTTGTTTTTTAGTATGCACTTTCTTAAAATGGAAAAAAAAAAATCAATAAATTTAGAAAAATATTTCGATATCTGAAGGTTTTTACTGATTTGTAAAAACAGCAGATTTCTTGTGTTAAATTTTTTTTTTTATCTTCCAAAAAAAAAAAAAAAAGAATAAGCATTTGAATTTCCGCTTTTGTTCTGGGTTTGTTAAGTACCAAAAAAAACACGTCTCTTTAGCCATAGATGTGTCCTGAAACTAGAAATAGAAGTTTTAGAGAAATCAGATTCATTTTGATGTTAGTTCCTTCAATCTTTATCTTCCAAAAAAAAAAAAAAAACTATTCAAGGTATAAAATTTGAATTTCCAGTAATGAAAGAGGTCATTCAAGTTTCAGAAAAGGTAAGTCGGCGCTGCTAGTGTTTCTCTGAACTCTAATTACTTCAGTGATGGGCTTTTTGCACTACTACAAAATGGATAGGCTAACCTTGAGTGTGACTCATTTCTTTAATGACCGAATGTAGTGCGTAATTAGTTCTGAGGTCGTATTTCACTGTTAAATGTCACTTATTTCTGTCTTCAGAGCTTCTTGTGTTCAACTTTGACTTGTGGAGAAAATTAGAATGGTCTAAAAGACAACTGAATAAATAAATGCTACTTTTAAAAGTTAATATCAAGATTCAGCAATAGATTTAGCTTTTTATCCAACTGTTTAAAGTCTGTTACTTTCATTTGTTTTATTTTATATGCATAGAGAAATGTTAATGGTTCTTTACATTAACATACTGACTACTATCACATATTTTTTCTACCAGCGTTTCCTCCCTACGTAACACATCTTTATGAATAATTTAAAGGAATCCCCAAAATAAAATTAGGTTTCTGTGCCTCCACCATTGGTTTCAGCCATTCTATTGCCAGCAGCTTTAAGTAAGACTTTATTACACACACAAACTCTAAAATCTGATTACTGGTCTTATTTTTTAGCTGGTTGCTCCAAGCATGTTTTTTTTTTTTATATATATGATTTTAATGGATCACATTTTATACCCTAAGATCTGCTGTCTGCTCTATTTCCTAATTGGCTTTCCACCTTGTTGCTAATTATGTTTCCAGGACTTCTCTCTGTCACGACTTTTGTAATCAACTGCTACCTGAAAAACTGACAGCTTCACTTGGTCTTCCAGCAACCAGCCTATATATATATGTGCAATTTGGAGGTGTGTACGCAAAGTCACAGAAAACGGGCATGTTCACCACCTTCACAGCATTTACAGTACTGCTACAATGTTATAACTCAGTCTCATAGAACATTACAGAAGCTCTCTGTCAGTGCTGATGTCTCTCTAGCCTCAGGATGCACAAGGCTTGAAACTGGATATGAAACTGACTGCGTGACCTAATTTTAGTAATAATCTGTCCACCTGGAGGCATTAATGCGTGATGTCACACTTCCATAAACTTTGTAACTGACGGGCCTCTCAGCAAGCGGTTGCTATGGAGTTGCTATGACGACGATAAAAAAAAATCTGCAAGCTTTGAACTAACTCCCCCCTCTTTCCTGTCTAACTTATAAGTACATTACATTTATTACATGATTGCAATATTTGTGTCCCTCGTGATATTTACTGTAGTATTTACTGCCGAACCAGCAAAACTAGCTTAGCTAATGTAGCTTTAGTCTGCTTGCTGAGACGGACATGTAGCCTACATGTGTTACTACATGTGCTTACTCTGCCAGTGACCAGAACCTTGTTATTCACACAAAGAGTTCGTACATTATTTACAAAGACGTTTAAACATTGATCGCATGTGTCCAGTGATTTCTGGCCGTGAAGCTCCTCCATGTTGTACGCACGCTTCCTGTTCGCCAAGTACTGAACTATATCGTAGTTTGAAATCGGAGGCAGCTTATCCACATCGTCTGGCATATTTCCCATCTCCGTCTCATACACGTCGATCCCGACAGCAGCCACTTTGTTCATGTATCTTTCTCTTGTACCTTGGTCAAGGGTGTCCACATGTTTTCTTTTTGTTGGTCTCAAAGCCGTTGGTCCGCTACGTGTTGCGCTTGCCTAAGATGGCGCGATCACTTCAAACTTGTGGGAACTATGCGTAGAGCATTGACATTCAACTTAAAGTGGGTTTTATGATCTATAAATCAGAAAAAAAAAGAAAATTGCAGAAAAAACATATTCTGCTCTGACGCAGGGGAACACTGTGAATTCCTCAACCTTCATCCCAGCAACGCAGCACTATTCAAACCCACAACACATCAAAAAGTAACACACAGCCATGACAGGACATGACGATCCATCAAATCCACTCTGGAGGTGAAAATTAAAAGTGAAAAACGGCAAACTAGTTACTTACATCTTCATTAAGCTTCGGCAGGTTGCAGATTTCAGAGATCTAACATCTGTGGGAGCTGCAGAAACAACGTTCTTCCCTGGAGACATTTCCAGAACAAGCAGTTCCTCTTCCTCACAGTATCACGTTCACTTATTCCACAAACTTCAAGCACAGCTGCAAACAGAAGGTCAGCTGAAGATTATGCTCATAAAATGCCATATAATCTCCAAAATGGTCAAATATTAAATGTAATTATGTCTGAGATGGACTTTTATGCTAATTTACTAGATAAATATACATTTTCATTCATTGCCCCCAATGTCCTAACCTCCAAATAGGGCTGCACAGTATCAGGACTATACATATCCACTATTTATATATTGCTAAAAATAGTTATGACCTAAATTACAACTGACCCAATATGTTAATATTTTCTAATAACCCTACTATTTTTACTCCTTAAAAATAATATCAGGTATCAGAACTAAGGGCCTTTATGCCCTATAAAACTAGCTAAATGTACATAGTGTGAATGCATGAAACTTAAAACATGGCAAACTTTGCAACTCTTATTTTGCACAAAGCTATTTTTCAATCATTTAGCATATCTAACACCTTTAATGGCAGCTTTCGTTTGGGGTAAATCGGCCCCATAAAGCAGAAATTGAGAAAACATAAAATAGATCTTGATATTTTTCTTTAAGACTTAAGCCTTCAATGTAATATTGAACACTAAGTGAACTTTAAAGCTCAGAAATGCTTTCTTTGGTTGTATCTCTTCGTTGGTAAATCTTGTTTAAATATTTTAGGAGTTGCTACCAGGAAGAGATGTTTTGTCTCCTCTCTGAGGTGACTCCAGAACAAAGCTTCTCCGTTTAGCTCAAGGACGCTTCATCTTGGTGAATATTTGCAAACGTTACAGCCTGAGCTGTGGTCTTTATGGCTGAAGGGAAGCATTTGCAGAACTTCCTGTCTGCCCACATTTAGAAGGAATTTAAAATAAATCTGTTCCACCTCCTTCCAGTTCCCACTCTGTTTGGATCCAGAGCTGATAAAAATAATTTACTGTACATCAAATCTAACAAATAACATTAAATTGGAAATGTTTTCCCATCGTTGAAACCATCGTAGCTCCCAAGGAGTGACCGGCTTGTAGAACACGAACTAATCATCTATAAAGACGTTTCAGGGCTTAGTCACAACAGAAACATCATGATGCTCCCTTTATGAGCCTCACGGTTGCTCTGCAAGCCTCGGGTCAAATCTTCTCCACAAGGGATTTATAATTCAAAACCTTTGCATGCAGTAAATGGAATGTGCAAATGTAAAGCTAATATATGATTTAGAGCCGCTGTGTTTTTACATTCAGAATCAATAATTTAACCAACGTATTTGCAGGAATAAAGTGGTTTCCTTTTACTACAGAGTTTCTTTGCTTTCGCTCATAAGGGAAGTAATGTTGAGCTATCATATGTTCTATAATATATACTGTAGCATGACTTTGGTTTAATTCAAGTTATTTTACTTTGACAAGCTCATTCTGGTTCTCAAAACCGAACATAAACTATGCAAAACAAAATAAGAGTCTGGTATTTTATGTAAAATATTGCAGGTGCATTGAATCTGTAAGAAGTGAGACCTGCATGTAAAATGCTATTTCCCTTTGTATAATGGAAGATGTGGTCATTTTTCTAGATTTCTCTATTTTAATAATTCATTGAAGCAAAGTAAAATGCAAAATAAAAATAAAAACTTTTCCTGCTGAGATTGCACCTTTCAACTGCAGGAAAGCGGCACTTATAGTGAGAAAAATCAGGTTTTTTTATATACAAATGCTTCTTAAAGTGCAGATTTAAAATACTCCACACTTTTGATCTATTTCATCACAACAGTCACCACATTTATACATCTAGCTCCTTTCAACCTGACACTAAACTGGCATCAAGTTTAGTGAAAAAGCTCAGTGGCAAAAAGAAAACAACCTCCAATAATTTAGGAAACATTTTATCTGGTTTCATAATGTTTTTCATTTTAATCTTGTTCATTTTGGGGCATTTATCGTGTGTCATGGCAAAGTTCTTACAAGAATTTATTGTTACAATAAATCCCAATTAGTGATTTTTTTTGTTTTTTAAATGTTCATATTGTCAGGATTATTTTTACTATTTTCTCCACTGTTTGATAAGAGTATCAATAAACATTAATAAACGTGGAAATATGAGTAAATGCAGTTATTGTGTGGAGTTTAGTGATATAAGTGACACTAATTTGTGACTAAGACGTTTATTATAAATGGGCATTTTTTAATCGCATTATTGGGAGAATATAGCAGAAATAGTTTAGGGAACTAAACATTTTAATTTATAATATGTTAAAATTATTGTTTCACTGCCAGATTATTTCATTTATATCCAGTAGTTTTTCATCAAAGTTAATGAATTATTGGCTTAAACTCCCATATGTTGCTGAAAAGTTACCTGTTAATTGTGTCTTATTGTATTAGGAACTAGAGGGAAAATACTTTGTGAAAGGATTTAGTGTTTTTGCAGAAACCAAGTTCATCCTTCCAGATCGGTGCATTTAATTAGCAGCAGCTTGATCTAACGTTTGTTGGCTCCAAGAGCGATTTTTGATTCGTCAGGTCAGTACTTCCATACCCAACTAGAAAAATCTGCAATTAACCTGGAAATATGATGAAAAAGAAAAGTAAGTTCTAAAATGATAAATGAGTGTATATGTTAGTCCTCAAACAAACTCCACTCTCAGTTTATTACGACCACATGTGGTTTTTCATCACCGCTGTAATTTTAATCACCATCCTCTTCTCTCCAGCCTCCTCCAACACACACCTCCAAGCCCCTCCAGGGCCGACCCGGCCTGTAGCGAACAAGCAGATTGAAGGGTTAGTCCGCGGACGTCTGGCTCCCTGCGACCCCTCAGAAACGAAGTGAGAGCCGGGCGCTCGCCGTGTGTTTAAACGAAGGTCCCCGTTAACCCCCATTAGCCTCTGCAGCAGCCCTGGACTGGACGATTAGCAGAATACAAATGGCTCCCTCCGTCCTCTCCCACACCTTCCACCGCCAGAGTTGCTGACGATGAGAAACGGCAAAATATGATTTGGGGCCAAGCAGGTGTTTACTGCATGCTAAACAGTGTCCTGCTGCTCATTATGCAGGCGCTAATGGTGCGAATACATTAGCAAACTGTGTGAAATTTGCTGCTGCTGATGAAGTGTAGTCACTACCATGTGACCTTGGCTTCCAGAAGATCCAGTCACGGTTCGAAACAAGGGAAACGCCCGAGGGTTTGGAGGCTGATCAATTATTGATAACTCACTGCCTCTTCATCTTCCATTTGGCTGCAAGTGTGAAATCAAAAAGCATTTCAGATCAACAAGAGCGGAGCTACAGAGAGCCAAAAACTGCCCACAACCTCTGAAGCATTTTTAGATGGGTTTCATAATTGGGTCATGCTTTGTTAAACCGAGAAAACATTCGAGATGCAATCATATTTCCTGAAAATACTGTCCTATGAAAAAGAGATGCATGGTCCAGATTGCTTTTGCTAAGGAAAACAGAAGAAATGTATGTCAGAAAGTATTTGCTCACTCGTCATTACATTGTTTTTGAGAAAGGAGTTCAGTTTTACCAGCCAGACCGGTTGATTCAATAAATAACTCAGAGACAACATGAAGTAGACTGAACCATCTCTACAGAAAATAAAGGAAAAAATGAGAAATCATCGTCATCTATCGGTTTAGAAGGGCTGTTCAATACGGATAAAAGATTTATCCATGATGTTTCACATCAGTCGATGTCAATAATTGTTGATTAGTTTTTTGTATTAAATATCTGAAATCTGAAAAGCTGGCTTTGTTGTTTTATCCAAAGTTTTCGCTCCACGTTGTTTTGTTTTTAAGCAGTTACGAGGCGTTTCAAGCACAGCAGAGGTTTCAGGAACCTGAAACTTCTGCTGTGGCAGTTACTCAGCAGGTTGTTGCTAGGTAACCGTAGAACGAGTTGCTAGGTAACCACAGAGCGAGCGAGTCAGTTGATTCCACCAACAAATGGAGTATCGTCTGATTTTAATGGCTGTAGGAGTTCTCTATATATTTGGTAAAAACCCTCCCACTGTGTCAAACTCGAGGCCCGGGGGCCAAATCTGTCCCGCTAGAAGATTTAATGTGGCCCTCTGGCCTGTAGAAATAGAATCTTTAAGATAATAGTTGTGTTTTTTTATATTATTTTCTCAGTCAGCAGTTTCATTTGTACTGTGCCAAATTAGATGAAGAAGAAAACATGTTTAATATTTAAACATTCTCACAGAATGCAGAATCAGCAGAATTAGCATTAACAGCTGGTTAAAATCAACACGTTCTTCCACAAGCTGCCCTTTAAAGACATTCTGGATCACGATGTGGACCAAAATGAAAATGAGTTTGACATAACTGCACTAGAAACACACGTTTGTTTTGGTTGTATTTACCCAGAATGCCCTGTGTGTTCAAACCGCACCAGATTTCGCTTTTTCAATCCGCATCAGAGTTCGATCATTCTTTCACATTTTAAACTAACCGGACTTTCTTTGAATACAAACTAGAGCTGAATTAAAGCGGACTAAACGGGGTTGGTGTGATTTCACTTCTAAAGAATTTAATGCCTCCTTTCATAAGATAACATAAGAACGAAAATGGGTAGAAATGAGATCCATGACAGACATGGACGGTGAAAAAAAGCCTAGAACTGACACGTTTCAGATACATTTGTAAACTACTCAAACTAGCTCTATAAAACCAATGTAATAATCACTAAAGTTATGTTGCATTGGCAAAAATGCAATTTTTACTCAATTCATTATTTTTGAGTTTTGTTCTGTGTTGAACTTGAACTTCACCAGATGTGTCTCAGGTTTGTTTCATCAAATATTCAGACAGTATATAAAAACAAATCAGCGTGCTATTCCTTTATTGTCGTTGGACCTAAACAATAATTAGCTCTCAGCCTTCAACCTCAACCCGGATCATAAGAGGAGCCGGGATGAAAACCGCAGAGATGGCAGCCATTAATTTTCTGTTCACACCGAGCCGCCCGCTCATCCCTTTTCCTCACCTTCTCCTCCTTTTTCCAGGTGTCGTTCTCTCCGGTTTCTACTGTCACGGCTCACTCCACTTCCCACTCTGAGTGCTTGCTCTGTTTTATTTTGCACCTCATACCAATTTGGTACGAATTTTGTCTGCAGACGGAGAACGGCGGCCGCTTTAACTCGCTCTCTCTGCGTCTGTGTGTATTTGGGTTTTTGCCTGTGTGTTTGTTTCCAACACTTTGTCACCCTGTAGTTTTGCAGACCAGTGAACTGTCGGTCTACTTTCTGAGGATGGCAGAGATGCTGGAGATAACGGTGCTGTGAGAGCCGCAGCAGTGTGTTTCAGCGGCACTTCAATTAAAGCGGACTGGCTCCGGGGAGAGGAGAGGCGGCCGTCTGCCATGATGGTTCGGCCAAACGCGGCTGCCTGACAGAACATGCTGATGGAAAACGCTTTGAGAGCCGGACTCCAGGAATACCGGCTCTGAAAATCATATTTAGCAGAAAATTGCTGCACCTAAGCAGCAACTGAAATGGCAGAACTCTGTTTACTTTCTCTTAATGTTGTTCCTTCTCCGGTGTTAAATTGGTGGAAACCCTTTTGGAGGAGTTAATCAAGGCAGCATCTCTCTTTTTTCCAGCTTTCTGATGCTGAATGTGTTTGTGGTTTTTACTTTTCGGTAGAAAAATAGAAGTAAATCTTTACCAAAAAGACAGGATGGCTGAGTAAAAATAATCATGAGTTGGTTGTGATTTATCTTTAAAAATCTCAACCTTTTTGTCTGACCTTTGACTTCTGGATAGATTTGGGGATATCCTAAACGTTTCCAGCCTTGTGAATTTTATTTTTCATTGCAGATAGTTTGGAGTTCACAAATTGGTAGAATCACAGATTCCCTGAAATCGCTGCAGATGGCGTTTCACTTTAGCGTTGTCATAATGCAGTTTTATGCTCCAAAGCAAATCTGATGCATTGGATAAAACTGGCTGCTGCTCAGTTTGATCCACGAGAGACTTTAAACCTGTGAACTGCAGGAGTGAAACTCAACATCTAAAATACAAGAAAACAATGTAGAGGACAGAGACGATGAAAAGATAGATAAAATGAACTTATAAAAGATAAAAGAAATGTTTGGATGGATGGATGGATGGATGGATGGATGGGTGGATGATAGACTGAGACAAAAGGATGGATGTAGTTACAGATTCCTTGGATAAACCAAGGGACGGATGGATGGATCGTTGGATGGATCGTTGGATGGATCGTTGGACGGACAGATGAATTGTTGGATGGATCGTTAGATGGATGGATGGATGGATGGATGGATTCATTCTTCAAAGTTTTCCCTCTGGTAGTGAATCGCTGCCGCCTCTGAATTCCCGCCATACCTTATAATTATTGATCGTGTATCAGCCGATCAGCTGGATCTGCTGCGGTTCGTCTCTGTTTGCTGAGCGACACGTTCCTGGAAACCGTTTCTCATTCCCTCACATCAACATTCTCGGCATGGAGCTGGATGCCCGGCGGTGTTTTCCGTTGTTGTGAAGCCGATCGTCATCCAGCCTGCCTTACTTTCCCTCCTCCCTCCGCTCAGCTCTACCTGTCATCTCTCCGTATTTCCCCTCCTCGCCTCCGTCAGCGTCCCATGAAAGGCGCCATTTACCCAACTTGTTGCTCTCTAATCTTCACACGTCTCCAGCTCTCCTCCAATTGCGGCAGCACTCTGATGATGTAAACACCTCAGTCTACTGTCGCTGCTTTCAAATAGCGAAGAGTGGCGTCTTCTGTAATTGCACGTTGAAGCTAAGTGCAACGTGCTTGAAGACTTTCTGCTCTAACACCAATTTGTATAAATATTCATGTTCATGGCTGACTTCTCTGCACAGTTGTGACAAGTAGACTGTAACTGATCTTGAAACACTTGCAGATACCTGTGACTCAGTCGCATTTTCCTTAATTAGCTGAGAGCTTTAAAGACACTGAAGAGAAGGAAAGTTAAAGGGGAAGAAGAAAAGTGGAGGATAATGGAAAGTGAGTTAAAAAGATGAGGAGCTGGGAGCCAAAACAAAAGTCTCCTCCTGACAAATCTTTTATCTTTCTGAGCTGAAACCTCCTTGCTTCACTTGTGCAGAAAAACAGGAGCAGAAAACCTCAGAAAGAACAGAAACTTTCACTCTGAACACGGTTTTACTGTTCAGCTGGTAAAAAGGAACATCTTAAACAAACCAGAAGTCATTTGGATGCTCAGTTTTTATCTAGCAGGAAGGAAAGCTCGTCTGAAATCTGGTGCTGACCTTTGAACTGTGGCTCACATTAAAACAAAGATTTCAGTTCATTGGACTAGACAAAACCAGACTTTTAGGACTGAACCTTATGTTATTTTGTAGTTGGACCACTTAATAATGCTTCCTTTAACAGGTATCTGGGCGAAACAAAACACATTCATTACAATTTATTTGCACAAAATCATTCTTAGCTAATGAAATTTTAGGCTACTCAATTCTGCCTACTTTCAGCTATTTTAGGGCCTCTGTCACTTTAAATCTACATGAGCTGCTGCTGGCCACGCCCCCAATTCAATGTTTATACTCACACAAAAAAAATGGCTGCAAAAAGATGTGCAATTATATAACCGTATATCTCTGAAAAGCGTTAGTAGAGCCTTCTGCACAACCAACAAGAATGCAGCAAATGGTTTCTGGATTTTGAATGAACAACAAAACATTTGTCTTTTCCAGCAGTGGTAAAACCAGCTGACCAAACATGCTGGAGCATTGCTGGGGTTGCTAGGTAACGGGCAGTACCTGCTGATTTGTGACGTTACATTCAGAAAGTTTTTAAAACTCCTCATTTTCCAGACACCAAAAAACATGACGTTATTGCCAAAAATCAGCTGGGTGTGTTTTTTAAGCTCTCAGGTTGTTTTTAAAAACACCCAAATGGAATTACACAAACCTGCAAGATTAGATTTTGCATCATAGTTCCCATTAAGTTTGAAACTTGAAACTTATATAGAAAACAGAGATTTGTTCTGCTCTGTAGTATAAAACATTTTGGTGATACAGTTACTGGGTTATATGGGAGCCTGTGTCGCTCAGAATAACAATGCTGGTCAGAACTGGAGCAAAAAATGCTGCAATCTTTGCAAACCAAAGAGCCACTTTTGCCCTGAGTAAAGCTACATAAAACTCCTTTAGAGCAGCAAATGTGGCATAATTTTTTGTGAAATCACAACTTAAATTACTTTGAATATCTACTGTCTTTTATGATCTTTTATGTTTAAAAAACAAGACCTTTTTATTTTTGCTTTTAGGTTTTAAAACAAAGAAAAACAAAACATTTACCAAAAGAATAATGTATTAATTTTCTACTATGGGATGTCGATGTTTGTGGAAAATGATGTAAACAAAAAAGCTTAGATTCCAATATAGTGATGAGAAAAATATCAGATATTAGCAATGCTAGTCATTTTGTTGTGGGAATTCATTGCAGAATTTATTTGGTGCAACAGAACTTCTAAAATCCTAATTTTTTATATTTATATTTTAAACAATGTTTGTTTTGCTTTTTTTTTTTTTAGCAAATATCAAGAGTCATTGTCGCAGACCCCAGGTCTAATGAAATGCTGTCATGTTTTCGGTTTTTCAGTCAGACCTATTCAGTCCTCAGTGCTTTTAAAATCCTGTGGAGGGTGCTGGTTTGTTAGGTCTCCATCTGACTTTTTCATCCTGATTCACCAAATAATCTTGAATTAATGGACTTGAATTCATCTGCAGACTTTAGAATCACTACTTTCAGACAGACAGACAGCTTTATTTGTCCAAGTAGGGAAATTGTTTTGCAGCACTTGCATGCAAATATAACAACATAAACAAACATCACACAACAACATTAACTGCTTGGTGTTAGAAACATAACGTCCTCAATCTTTAGCAACTTTCAGCTTTGTTTAACAAACATTTTTTAATCAAATTTTAATCACACAGCCCAATATAACTACAAGCAGCTTGACGGGAGAAGAAATGTTGACACTGTATATAAATCAGCAAAACCTGAAGATTGTTAAGCAGTACATAAATAAAAACTCAGGTTACCATATAAGCTCCTAACATTTATCATATTTATCTGTTTTGTAAAGAATCTAAAACGGTTTTTTATAAAAATGCGGCTTTATTTACTGCCTTATTAAGCAGACATCAGTGCTGCACCCCACCAAAAAATGTCAACCTGCCTCGTGACGAGGACTAACAATGAATCTTCACATCTTCATTTTCCGCTTGTCGTCCATCTATATCTCCTCTCCCTTTGTTCCTGTTTTGTCAGCCATTGTAGCCCAGCAATCTTTTCACGTCCCACAAATTAAGGCCTGCATTCAGCCATCAATCACCCCGGTGCAGCTTTTCACAGAGCGAGGAGACGCAGAGGCGAGGCGAGGGAGTCTATCAACTCCTTTTAACGAACTGTCTGAATCACTGCTAGCTATTCAGCGTCGGCCTCGTGCCGTGTAGGAGCTCCGTGTTATTTGGCTGTATGCTTTCTTTCTTTCTTTCTTTTTTTCTTTTTTCTGGTTGTCAAGGTGAGCTGCGAGGTGATTTGCATGCTACCTGCTCGTCTCATGACCACTGATCCATTAATACAAACTAATTTTCTCCTCCAGCAGCTGTAGAGAATGACGTTTTTGTTTAACGGCGCTGGGATTGGCTCACGTTTGTCTTTCCTCCTGCGAGCACTTGAAGGAGGTCAGTTGGATTTTTTTCTGAAGAACTCTGAGCTTTCTCAGTGTGACAGTTAATTCATTTAAAAAGCCATTCAAGCATGCATTGTTAGTTTGCTGCCTTTGATCTTCAGAGAAAGCTCAATGACTTGGTAATGATGTGCGGCAATTTGAGGCTCTGCCTGCGTGATGGAGACGCTGGTTAGCAGCGTCAAGATCTCTGGAATTAAACTACTTGGCGTTTTTATTTTTTCCCCTTTGCCTGTAAACCTTATAAAATAAGTGAAATAGTGTTTTAGTGTCGCATGCTTCTGTCATGGCAAAAGTATTCAAGCCCTTCACATTTTTTCACATTACTAATTGCAACTTTAAGGTTAAGGGGGAATTTTTCTGCCATAATTCGAGAGCGCACAGTTTCAGTTTGAAAGCAGGATTTTATGTCTTTTGCTCTCAAAAATACTTTTACTCAAAACTTCTGCTCTCTTTCACTGAGTTTTTCCAAAAATTTCTCCACTCAAATCTCCGCTTGCAAACCTCTCTGCTCGCATTTTCTGCTGCACTTGGAACAGAAAAGAAACGTTGCCTGGCAACCTCTCGGCCAATAGAGTAAAAGTGTTCTACTGGGTGCGTTTGTTTCCTCCTAGTGGGTGTGCCTGTTATCTAGACAGACAGACATCATGTGAACTAAGCTGTAACACTGTTGGTTCTGTGGATCCATTTTCTGTGGTTAGGTTTCAAGCTCCTGCCTAAGATCAATAGGCTGTTAGCGATCGATCAGTAGCATCCTGCTAGCGGATATTTAGTAGCCACACAGGCACACCCACTACAAGGAAACAAACGCACCCAGTATAAAACTTTAATTCTATTAGCTGAGAGGTTGCTAGGCAACGGCACTTTTTTGTTTCACACAGTTAAATTTCTTTTAAGCTAGTTTTGATGTACATCATTTTCACAGTGACTGAAGTAACACAATAAGTTGATTATGCAATAAAATGTTAATCCTGCAGTCAGTTGGTCATTAGAAATAATTTTGACATGTTAAAATGTTTGCAATACAGGCATGCACTTATGATGCACTGTTCTAGTTATAGATGTGATACAAAATAATAAAAACCAAGTTAGCATGAATAGAAGTCTATCACATGATGCTACAGATTACTACTGTTTTGTTTTGTTTGCTTTGGTTTTAATTTTATTTTGTTTGAATATGACTTTGTTTATTCGTTTATTACACTATGTTCAATATAGTCAAACTACTATATGACAGGTTGCTCTTAATTGTGATAAAAAAATATTTATTAAGCTGCATTGGGATGAAATAACCTAAAAACGAAGCTACAAGAAGCTAACAGCAGCACAGAAGAAATGTGTAAACAAGCTAATACTTTTCATAGCTCTAAAAAAAGAGGAGTGAAGGAGGAAGTTGTGTAGTATTTCTATCTGTTCTTCAATCAGCTCTTCCCAGATTCACTATTACACTTGGAGCAACAAATAACCAGGGATTTTCAGAGGAGGAGGAAATATAAATAACAAACACTTTATTAAAGCGCTGCTGGCTTACATCCAATGTACCTGATTTCATCTCAGCCAAGTGATGCAGCAAAACTGCAAACACAACTTGTAAAACATTCAAGGCTTATTTGAAGCTACAACACAAACACACCAGCTAAATCGAAGCCAGAAAGCTTCCCTGTGAATCTTTTTGTTGGTTTAATTTTAGCCTAACCATCTGCTGCTGATAGTAGCTAAACTGTTCTCTTGCTTCCCCGCCTTCCACTTTTTTTTTAGCCATTTCTCCAAACATCATCTTATTTTATGGCTAGTTTTATGCATCGATTGCTGATTTTCTTAAGAACAAAAGTCCTCAACATGGATGTTTCTCTCCGTTTTTCAAGACGTCAGGGTTACATTTCGCAGTAACTTCCTCGTTGGGCGCTCGCGTCGGCTGGGCCGGCGGTGAGACGCCATCCTGCATCGTGGCAGATGTCTCTCACTGTGCGATTACTCACTGTCAAGTAGGCGGTAAAACCAGGTGACACATTTATTTGCGGGCATGTGGGAACAAGACTCCGGCAATTAGTCATCATTTGTGCAAATGTTCCCTCTCTCCACTTTCACTTCCCAGATAAACCGGTTTTCTCCTTAAATCAAACCCGGTCGGTCGCCGGGCGGACCCCACCTTCCAGCTCCACCGCAGATGTATTTCCATAAAACACGCGGCTTCTGCTCCGTGAATAGATGATACCGCCTCGTTCCATGCCTGGCGTTAATGCAGGAGAGTTATTCTGCAGCATACCAAGTTCCCCCTCTTAACGGTGTACTTGTGTAACGCTTAATGTGCTCTCCACTGATCTGCTCTGCTTTCATCTGCAGAAGACGAGTCCTGCTGCCTCTTTTTTAAAACTCCGCTTAAAGTTGATGCAATTAAAGGTCAAATGTCTTCTTTTGTTATGCCAGGTTATGTATGATCTACATAAAGACAAAAGCCTAACTAAAATTATTTTATAACACAATTTAGTATGCTAACTTCATTGTGGGACTGCTTTTCCAACTATGCAAACAGTTTATGCAAACTTTTTATGTTAGAACAGGGGAGCTGTTGACTGATTAAAGGTCCTGATGAACCTATAAAATATAGTGATTTGACTTTTCACTGAAATACTTGGGGCTTGACTTTCTGCTGAAAGATAACTTGTTTCTTTGCTTAAAGATCCAGAGGAACAGGACCAGTTTCATCCACCTTCAAATTGCCCCCCAGTAACACAACATGTGAATATAAACAACCTGAAATGAAAATATTAGTCATTTAGCAGCACTTATTGTTGTTTTTTTGTTCATCCATGCTGTTTGGTAGTTATAGCGGGTTATGAACACGTCTACTCGCAGCATGTTGAGTTATTTACAGACTCTGAAACCAATAAAGGAGTTGTACTTTAGAGTTGTGCTTATATTTGTAATTTAGAAACACTATAAAAGAAAAATAGACTTGCGTTGCTTTGACAAAAACAAAAATCCTCTTTTTTTTACCATTTAATATAAAATTATACACCCATTTCTATCAATACTATGTATCTGTTGTATTTAACCCTTTCATGCATAGCGGTCACTACAGTGGACAGCTGTCTGAAAGCCATTTTCTTGTGCTTCTTGTGGATTTTTATGTTATAAATGCACACAGACCACTGAAGTGGACACTAATGCATCATAAAACAAACTACTGGCCATCAGCTGCAAATGCAAGAAATTATTTTTGTTAAATTCAATATGGCCGACAGACCTGGTCCCTCCTTCCACTCTTGCAGGTAAAAAAAAATATTGTGACATCAGATAACCCCTAAAGAACAATACCACTGATGTATTTTTCAAATAACAACTTTGTTTTTTGGAGAAAATTACAATTGACCACCTAAAAAAACTGTAATAACCCGGTTTAACCGATTTATCCATCGTTATTTTTAAACTCAACCTCTGGTTAGCCCAGCTGTAGCGTCGCACTTTGAGCTGACGTAACGTCACGTTTGCACGCAGCACCTAAAGACGGCTGTAACCTGCTGAAGGGACACCGGTACCTCCTGGATCCACAGCTGCACACACTCATGGCTGAAGCATCTAATCCCATCTAACGTGTGTGTATCTAAATTGCTATTTGCAGCTAGCTGCCACCGTTACCCAGCTGTGTCTAACACAACAAAAGCAGCGCTGATGCTTGGCGGCAGTGGAGCAAAGACACTTTCTGCTCCACATTAACCTCCCTCTGCTCAGCCGCTGTCTGCTGACCCAGACCCATTACACTCCTACAGGTAGGAGCTGTGCTGCTCTCCAGATCCACGTTGAGGTGAAATGTACTTCTAATCTTGGCGTAGAGTAGAGCATGCTGGAGCGCAACACCTTTCTGCAGCAGCAGGTGTGAATGTAAGCAGCTAAAGGAAAACAGTTTATCGCCTGCAGGAATTTCTTTACCAGTTTCCCCCCTTCACATCTGAACTTGATGTGGTGATTATTATTCATCATATTCCCACATCATTGCTTGCAGATGCCCCGCCGTACCCGCCGGGACCTACACGCCCCGAAACTAATAACGTATGCGTTAACGCAGCTGCGGTGGCGTGCAGCCCAACTGTGAGGTGAACGTGTTTAGCTCAGGTGACGGCGCGGCGCTGCGGCGAGTACAGAGCCGGTCCCACAGGGGGACGTCGTTCTGCTTTCAGACCCCCTGCTGGTAAATATAAGTTTGATGCTGCAGAGTCAGCGGGAGCAACTGACGCTCACAGAAAACACCACGTGTACAGGTGGTTCGGTCCACAGCAGCCGGACCGGAGGGACTGGAGGGACAAGAGGGACAAGAGGGGACAAGAGGGACTGGAGGGATGAGAGGGACTGGAGGGACCGGAGGGACAAGAGGGGACAAGAGGGACTGGAGGGATGAGAGGGACTGGAGGGACCGGAGGGACAAGAGGGGACAAGAGGGACTGGAGGGGTGAGAGGGACTGGAGGGATGAGAGGGACA